>NC_089265.1:58562030-58744530 GCF_963930625.1 Muntiacus reevesi | reverse complement strand
CACACACACACACACACAGACACACACACACAGACACATACACACACAGACCCATACACACACAGACACACACACACACAGACACACACACACACAGACACACACACACAGACACACACACACAGACACACACACACACATACACACACACACACTCACACACACACACTCACACACACACTCACACACACAGACACACACACACACAGACACACACACACAGACACATACACACACAGACCCATACACACACAGACACACACACACACAGACACACACACACAGACACACACACACACAGACACACACACACACAGACACACACACACACACACACACACAGACACACACACACAGACACACACTCACACACACACACAGACACACACACACACACACAGACACACACACACACACAGACACACACACACACACAGACACACACACACAGACACACACACACAGACACACACACACACAGACACACACACAGACACACACACAGACACACACACACACAGACACACACACAGACACACACACAGACACACACACACACAGACACACACAGACACAGACACACACACACAGACACATACACACACAGACACACACACACAGACACACACACACACACACACACACAGACACACACACACAGACACATACACACACACACACACACACACAGACACATACACACACACACACACACACAGACACACACACAGACACACACACACACAGACACACACACACACAGACACACACACACAGACACATACACACACAGACACACACACACAGACACACACACACACACACACACACAGACACACACACACAGACACATACACACACAGACCCATACACACACAGACACACACACACACAGACACACACACACACAGACACACACACACAGACACACACACACAGACACACACACACACATACACACACACACACTCACACACACACACTCACACACACACTCACACACACAGACACACACACACACACAGACACACACACACAGACACATACACACACAGACCCATACACACACAGACACACACACACACAGACACACACACAGACACACACACAGACACACACACACACAGACACACACACACACAGACACACACACACAGACACATACACACACAGACCCATACACACACAGACACACACACACACAGACACACACACACAGACACATACACACACAGACCCATACACACACAGACACACACACACACACACACACACAGACACACACACACAGACACACACACACACACACACACACAGACACACACACACACAGACACACACACACACTCACACACACACTCACACACACAGACACACACACACACACAGACACACACACACAGACACATACACACACAGACCCATACACACACAGACACACACACACACAGACACACACACACACAGACACACACACACACATACACACACACACACTCACACACACACACTCACACACACACTCACACACACAGACACACACACACACACAGACACACACACACAGACACATACACACACAGACCCATACACACACAGACACACACACACACAGACACACACACACAGACACACACACACAGACACACACACACACATACACACACACACACTCACACACACACACTCACACACACACTCACACACACAGACACACACACACACACAGACACACACACACACACAGACACACACACACACACACACAGATGCATTCACCATATCTTTGTCCATTCATCCATCAATGGACATTTAGGTTGTTTCCATGCCTTACCTGTTGTAAATAGGCTGGTATGAACATAGGGGTACATACAGCTTTTCACACTCTAGTTTTGTCTGGATATTTGCCCAGGAGTGAAATTGCTGGGTCACACGGAAACTCGGGTGGACTTCCGTGGGGGCTCAGATAGTAAAGCGTCTGCTTACAATGCGGGAAACCTGGGTTCTGTTCCTGGGTCGGGAGGATTCCCTGGAGGAGGAAATGGCAACCCACTCCAGTACTCTTGCCTGGAAAATCCCACGGACGGAGGATCCTGGTAGGCTACAGTCCATGGGGTCGCACAGAGTCAAACACGACTGAGCGACTTCACTTTCATTTTTCACTTTCTTGGCAACTCTATTTTTAGTTTTTTAAGGAATCTCCATGCTTTTCTCCATAGTGGCTGCACTAATTTGCATTCCAACAACAATCTATCAGGGTTCCCTTTTCTCTACACCCTCTCCAGCATTTGTTATTCGCTGACTTTTAAATCATGGCCATCCTGACCAATGTGAGGTGGTACCTTATCGTAGGGGACCTAGTTAAACTTAAAAGCTTTTGCAAAGCAAAGGAAACCACTGACAAAATGAGAAGACAACCTATTGAAAGGGAGAAAATATTTGCAAAGTTATGATTGATAAGGGGTTAATATCCAAAATCTATAAACAGCTCATACAACTTGATATATAATGTCCCAATTAAAAATGAGCAGAAGACCTGAACAGACATTTTCCCCAAGAGGTTATGAAAAACTCCTTAACACTGCTAATCATCAGAGAAGTGCAAATCAAAACCACAATGAGATATCATCTTACACCTCTCAAAATGACTGTCATTAAAAAGTCTAAAAATAACAAGCATTAGCAGGGATGTAGAGAGAAGGGAACTATAGTACGCTGTTGGTGAGATTGTAAATTGGTGCAGCCATTGTGTAAAACAGTGTAGAACTACCGTATTTAGCAATTCCACAGCTGAGTATACATCCAAAGAAAATGAAAACACTAATTTGGAAAGGTTTGTGCACCCCATTGTTTATAGCAGCACTGTTTACAATGACAAGATATGGAAGCAACCTAAGTGCCATCAATAGATAAATGGATAAAGAGTATGTGGTATATATACATAACAGGGGGCTTCCCAAGTGGCTCAGTTGTAAAGAAGCTGCCTGCCAATGCAGAAGATGCAGGAGATGTGGGTTCCCTCTCTGGATTGGGAAGATGCTCTGGAGAAGGAAATGACAACCCGCTCTAGTATTCTTGCCTGGAAAATCCCATGGACAGTGGAGCCTGGAGGACTACAGTCCATGAAATTACAGTCAGTCAGGAACAACTGAGCATCCGAGCCTTTAGTATACATAATAGAATATTACTCAGCCGTTAAAAAGAATGAAATTCTACCACTTGCAACAATGTGGGTGGACCAAGAAAGTATTATACTTAGTGAAATAAGTAAAACAGAGAAATACAAATACTCTTGTTATCACTTATATATGGAATGTAAAAAATAAAAGAAGTGAGTGTGTATAATAAAACAGAGACAAACCCACAAATATAGAGAACAAACACGTGGTTACCAGTGAGGAGAGGGAAATGGGGAGGGTTGAGATGGTAGTTTGGGTCTCTTAAACCCATACCCCTATGTATAATATAAATAAGCAACAAGGGTGTACTGTACAGCACAGGGAAATGTAGCCATTATTTGGTAATAACTTTAAAGGGGGTACAGTGTATAAAAGTTTTGAATCACTATGTCATTAACCTGAAACAAATATTATGAATTAATTTAAAAAAAGGAGGTAGGAAGAACAGAGAAGAGGATAGGGATGAGGGAGGTGGACAGAAAATGACTCCAGAGGAATGACAAGGAGGCTGGAATGTGGAGAAGCCCAGGAAGAGGACGAATTGAGGGAAAAAAGAGGCACCAGAGGCCGTGGGGTGGGGAGAGAGTGAGGACCGAGAGCAGAAGCGGTCAGCACCCCCTTCTCTTTCTCTTCCTGGTCCCGAAGGGTCCAGATGTCTCCAGCCACCTCAGCCGCTGGTTGTGGGAGGTGGGGAGGTGGGGGAGTCCCATCTTTTCCCAGCCACCGGAAGCAGGTCAGCACTGCGGGGTGGACAGCGCCTGACTGTGCGGGGCATCGCGCTCGCTCCTCCATCCCTCTGTGAGGCGCTGGGGTTGAGCCCCCCCCAGTCCAACCTGTAACTCCTCCCTTTTTGGCAGCTTTCTCAGCTGCCTTGGGACCTGATCTAAAGGACCAGGCCGGGTGGGGCTGGGTCATGGTCTCTCCTGGGGCAGGGCCTGGCACGTGGAGGAATATCTTTCAGGACCACCCCAGGTACCAGGGGTTTCCTAAGAAGTGTGAGAGGAGGACCCTTCCTGCAGAGGCGCAGTGTGCTTAGAGAGATACAACAGATGGGCGTGAAGTCCTTGGATAACAATGGGAGGGGTGTAGACTAAGCTCCGGAGAAGGCAATGGCACCCCACTCCAGCACTCTTGCCTGGAGAACCCCAGGGACGGAGGAGCCTGGTGGGCTGCAGTCCATGGGGTCGCTGAGAGTCGGGCACGACTGAGCGACTTCACTTTCACCTTTCACTTTCATGCACTGGAGAAGGACACGGCAACCCACTCCAGCACTCTTGCCTGGAGAACCCCAGGGACGGAGGAGCCTGGCGGGCTGCAGTCCATGGGGTGGCTGAGAGTCAGGCACGACTGAGCGACTTCACTTTCACTTTTCACTTCCATGCACTGGAGAAGGAAATGGCAGCCCACTCCAGTGTTCTTGCCTGGAGAACCCCAGGGATGGGGAGCCTGGTGGGCTGCCGTCTGTGGGGTCGCAGAGTCGGACTGAAGCGACTCAGCAGCAGCAGCAGCTAACTAAGCTCCAGCGTGCCTGGAGGTCTCTTCTCGGAGTCTCACTGAAACTCAGCCCTGCCAGTCCCCAGCTGTGGGAGCCTGGGCACTTTCTTCACTTCTCTGGGCTCAGTTTATACATCTGTAAAATGCACATTGCACTCTCTGCCCTGCCCGGCCCTCAGGAGCGGTCTGAACACGTCTAGGATGGTGGATGTGGAAGCACTTTGCGAACCCTGGCACCCTCTCTGCGTGTGAGCTCTCACCCCTGGACTCCAGCCTGTGTGGCCAGGGTGTTGGACTGTGATTCTCTGCCGGGCTGTAGTTTTTATCCATGAGAAACCCCACATGAGGAGAGCCCCTTGACCTTCTTAAGTTGCTGTTGACATTTTATCTCTTGTTTTGTTCAATGTATGAAGACCTACTTGCTCTGTTGTTATTAGAATATAATATGAGGGAAAGATGTGTGTTTCTTGAAGAACAGATTCCTTTATTTATCAGAAAATGAAAATTATGTAATCCATCCTTATTTTCTTTTAGTCTCAGCTACTAGGAAGATGAGAGTAAAATTTAAGCTCAGTACTATCAATGCGGGGCTTCCTAGGTGGCTCAGTGGTAAAGAATCTGCCTACCAACGCAGGAGACACAGGAGACACGGGTTCGATCCCTGGGCAGGAAAGATCCCCTGGAGAAGGAAATAGCAACCCGCTCCAGTATTTTTGTCTGGAAAATCCCTTGGGCAGAGAAGCCTAGCGGGCTATATAGTCCTTGGGGTTGCCAGTGAGTCGGACATAACTTAGCAACTAAACAAATAACAATATAGGTTATTTTTATACATTTTCTTCCTTTTTTTAAAACCTGATTTTAATTTGCTACTGCTGTTTCAGGTTGAGGTGATGCCAAGATGATCCAAAGATGAGAACCATGCTAACAAACCCGAAACACCCCATTCCAGTCCTCGAGAGCGACACTGTTGAATAAGGAGATAGAACACATTTCACCATCTGTATTAGCTTCCTGTGGTTGCTGTAACGAAGTACCACAAACTTGGTGGCTTAAAGCTGTAGAAATTTATTCTTTTACGGTTCTAGAGGCCAGAAGTTTCAAATCAAAGTGTCAGCATGGCTGTGCTTCCTCTGGAGGCCCTAGGAGAGAATTCATTCCTTGCCTCTTCCAGCTTCTGGTTGTTGCCAGCATTCCTTTGCTTGTAACTGGATCACTGCAATCTCTGCGTCTGTCTTCACCTCACCTTTCCTCTGTGTCTTCTCCTCCTCTGTCTGTGTCAAAATTCCCTCTGCCTCTCAGGAGGGTACATGTGATTACGTGTAGGGTCTACATAGGTAATCCAGGATTAAGCTCCTCCTCTCAACATCCTTAACTTAATCACGTCTTTTGCCGTGAACGGTGGTAGTCTTGGGAAGTTAGGAAATGGACATATCTTTGGTGCACTGTTGAGCCCACCACTCCATCTGAGAACCTAGATTCATAGGCTCATCCGCTGCCTCCCATTCATTGAGTAACTCAGTGCTTAGGAGCTAAAGCTCTAGAGTCTTTTGGGTTCCCATCATAGCTCTGTCATTGGCCGTGGGACCTCGGGAAAATTCCTTGATCTCTCGGCACCTCAGTTTTCTTGCCTGAAAAACTGTGGATAGTATCTCCCTTGTAGGGTTTTTATAAGGATTAAACAAAATGCTATGTAAAAACACACAGCATAGCCCCTGACCCATAGTAATCACTCAATAAATGTTAACTACTATTACAGTTGATGGTTTTAGGGTATGTCTACAACTTCTTTAATATTCCTTCTTTCAAGAGGTGAGGCTTAATTCTCCTCTGGAGTATTGGCTGCACCTAGAGCCTCACTGACAATGAAGCGCATAAAGCAGAAATAACAATGTGACTTCAAGATCTAGGTTATGAAAGATGCTGTGGCTTGGCCCTTTCTCTCTCTCTCCAAACCACTCGCTCTGGGGAAGCCAGCTTTTATTTAAGAACCTTCTGGGAAGGGACTGAGGTCTCCCGACATCAGCCCACAGAAGTGATTTCAGAAGCGGATCTCCCAGTCCCAGCCCAGCTTTCAGATGACTGCAGCCCCGGTCCACGCCTTGACTGCATCTCATGAGCGACTCTGAGCCAGACTCCCCAGCTCTCGGCTCTCTGACTCACAGAAACTCTGAGATACCAAATGTTTTAAGCCACTGAGCTTTAGGGTAATCTGTCATGCAGCAGCAGCTAACTGATAAATTAGTTATTTATTATTTAATCTTTAAACATTATTTACCTATTGCATGCCAGGCAAGGGAGATTATATGGTTGGCAGAACATCTGCTTTTAAAAAACACTCAGTCTAGTGGGCATTGGAGGGGGGCATGGAATATAAAACAGTGTTTGCAATGGAGTGTGAGACAGTGCCTGTGTGGTCTGTAGCACAGACAAGGTAGAAAAATGCTTTTTTAAGATAGCATTCTATATTATATAGGCTGAAGTTTAGGCAGAATCCAGTCAGTGTAGGGGTCTGCATCTAACTACCCGCAGGGGCTTTACAAAGGGAAAAAACCTCAGTAATTTATTAAAATCCCATACTAGAGCTAAAAATACACCTATATCATGACCCAGAAATTCCATTATTGACTATAAATCAAAAAGAAATGTAGCTCACCAAAAGATGAGATGATGCATAGCAATGTTATTCATAGTATCTGTAAACTGGAGGTGTCCTAGTGTCTATAAACAAATTTCAGTATGTTCACCCAATGGAACATTTCTCAGCAGTGGGGAGAACAAACAACTGATATATGTAATAATGTGAATGACTCTCAAAAACATTATGCTGAACAGAAGCCAGGAACGTATAGTATTTATAGGAATCTTGTTGTTCAGCCACTCAGTCATGTCCGACTCTATGCAACCCCATGGACCACAGCACTCCAGGCTTCCCTGTCCTTCACCATCTCCTGGAACTTGCTCAAGCTCACGTCCATCGAGTCAGTGACGCCATCCAACCATCTCATCCCCTGTCATCCCCTTCTCCTGCCTTCACTCTTTCCCAGCATCGTTCTTTTCTAATGAGTCTGCTCTTTACATCAGGTGACCAAAGTATTGGAGCTTCAGCATCAGTCCTTCCAATGAATATTCAGGACTGATTTCCTTTACGATTGACTGGTTTTATCTCCTTGCAGTCCATGGGACTCTCAAGAGTCTTCTCCAGCACCACAGTTCAAAAGCATCAATTCTTCAGCACTCAGCCTTCTTTACAGTCCAACTCTCACATCCATACATGACTACTGGAAAAACCATAGCTTTGACTAGACAGACCTTTGTCAGCAAAGTAATCCCTGCTTTTTAATATGCTGTCTAGGTTGGTCATAGCTTTTCTTCCATGGAGCAAGCAAGCATCTTTTAATTTCATGGCTGTAGTCACCATCTGAAGTGATTTTGGAACCCAAGAAAATAAAGTCTCTCACTGTTTCCATTTTTTCCCCATCTATTTCCCATGAGGTGATGGGACCAGATGCCATGATCTTAGCTTTCTGAATGTGGAATTTTAAGCCAACTTTTCTACTCTCCTCTTTCACTTTCATCAAGAGGCTTTTTAGTTCCTCTTCACTTTCTGCCATAAGGGTGGTGTCATCTGCATATCTGAGGTTATTGATATTTCTCCCGGCAATCTTGATTCCAGCTTGTGCTTCCTCCAGCCCAGCGTTTCTCATGATGTACTCTGCATATAAGTTAAATAAGCAGGGTGACAATATACAGCCTTGACATACTCCTTTTCCTATTTGAAACCAGTCCATTGTTCCATGTCCAGTTCTAACTGTTGCTTCTTGACCTGCATACAGGTTTCTCAGGAGGCAGGTAAGGTGGTCTGATATTCCCGTCTCTATAAGAATTTTCCAAAGTTTGTTGTGATTCACACAGTGAAAGGTTTTAGCATAGTCAGTGAAGCAGAAGTAGATGTTTTTCTGGAACTCTCTTGCTTTTTCTGTGAATGGGTCTATGAGGACCTTCATGACCTTTTAGAAAAAATGATTTTCTTTTCATCATAGGGGACTGGAATGTAATAGTAGGAAGTCAAGAGATACCTGGAGTAACAGGCACGTTTGGCCTTTGAGTACAAAATGGAGCAGGGCAAAGGCTAATAGAGTTTTGCCAAGAGAACGCACTGGTCACAGCAAACACCCTCTTCCAACATTTATAGGAATATATAAGCATATACCAAAATCAAGATAAAAGACATTTGCAGTACTTTATGCATTTGATACCTTAAATAAATGGACTACTAAAAAAGAATGAAGTGTATTATTAGGCAAGAATTACATGTATTTTAACATATTTATCATGCATAAGAGTAGATGCAGTATAGTACAAATCAGTGATCTCTGACGTAAATATTCAGCTCCTTGTCAGAGGGTCTCATTGGCTTAACTGTACGGCTGAGACAGCAGTTCCTCACCCGTGTACTCTGGAGTGCTACAAAGGTGTGGACTCGATTTCAGCGACAGTAATTCCGGATGTGGTTGGAATGTTGAGCTGGAGAGATGATAGGATCACGGGTAGCTGGGGTGCAGCTCCCTGGGAACGAGAGGCAGGGTCACACACAGAGCTCTTTGCGGGCATGTGGGGCTTCCGGGCTCCCTGGGTGGCGCGGCGGTAACGGGGCTGCCTGCCCGCGCAGCAGGCGCAAGAGAGGCAGGGTTGATCCCGGAGCGGGAAACGGCAGCCCGCTCCGGTATTTCTGCCTGGAGAAGTCCATGGACAGAGGAGCCCGGTGGGCTATAGTCCATGGGGTTGTAAAAGTCAGATGTGACTCAGTGACTGAGCACGCGTGCATGCACACACACACACACACACACACACGCTCACACACACACACTCATACTCTCACACACACACATGCACACTTACACACACTCAGACTCACACACGCACACACTCACACACACACTCACACTCATACTCTCACACACACACACGCACACTTACTCACACACACTCAGACTCACACACACACACTCACACACACATTCACACTCACACACACATTCACACTCTCACAGACACACACTCATACTCTCACAGACACACACACGCACAACTCACACTCACACTCTCACACACACTCACACACTCACACACACACACACTCACAAACGCACTCACTCACATACACACAGACACACACTCATACTCTCACACACACACACACACACGCTCACACACTCACACACACTCATACTCACACACACACACGCTCACACTCACACACTCACTCACACACACTCATACTCTCACACACACACACGCACACTTACACACACTCAGACTCACACACGCACACACTCACACACACACACACACGCTCACACTCACACACACACACTCATACTCTCACACACACACATGCACACTTACACACACTCAGACTCACACACGCACACACTCACACACACACTCACACTCATACTCTCACACACACACGCACACTTACTCACACACACTCAGACTCACACACACACACTCACACACACACACTCTCTCACACCCTCACACACACTCTCACACACACATTCACACTCACACACACATTCACACTCTCACAGACACACACTCATACTCTCACAGACACACACACGCACAACTCACACTCACACTCTCACACACACTCACACACTCACACACACACACTCACAAACGCACTCACTCACATACACACAGACACACACTCATACTCTCACACACACACACACACACGCTCACACACTCACACACACTCATACTCACACACACACACGCTCACACTCACACACTCACTCACACACACTCATACTCTCACACACACACACGCACACTTACACACACTCAGACTCACACACGCACACACTCACACACACACTCTCACACCCTTACACACACACAGTCACACACACACAGTCACACACACACACACACTCATACTCTCACAGACACACACACACACGCACAACTCACACTCACACTCTCACACACACTCACAGACACACACTCAGACACACACTCATACTCTCACAGACACACACACACACAACTCACACTCACACTCTCACACACACACACACTCACACACACTTACTCACACACACTCAGACTCACACACGCACACACACACTCACACACACACAGTCACACACAGACACACACTCATACTCTCACAGACACACACACACGCACAACTCACACTCACACTCTCACACACACACACTCACACACACACACTCATATGCTCACACTCACACTCACACACACACATGCACACACACACTCACTCTCACACACGCTCACACACTCACACACACTCACACACGTGCACACACACAGTCTCACACACACACACTCACACACACAGTCACACACTCATACTCTCACAGACACACACACACGCACAACTCACACACTCTCACACATATACACACACTCACACACACTCACACTTTCACACACACTCACACAACTCACACATACACACACACACTCACACACACACTCTCACACACATGCACTCACACACACACACGCGTGCACACACACACACACTCACAGTCACACACACTCTTACACACACATTCACACACATACTCTGACAGACACACGCACACACACATGCACGTGTACACACACACTGACACTCACATACACATTCACTCACACACACATACTCACACTTTCACACACACACACACACACATACTCACACAGACACACTCACACACACATACTCACACAAACACACTCACACACACGCACAACTCACACTCACACTCTCATACATACTCACATGCACTTACACTCGCACACACACTGACACACACACTCACACACACTCTCACACTCACACTCACACACATGCACTCACACACACGCGCACACATACACACTCACACTCACACCCACAAGGGCATACAGCCTGGGTAGCCATCCGTCCTGTTAAACAATGTCACAATGTTGAGAGACCAGCAAGCGAATGCCGCACCCCTGGGGTACAGTATCATCCCTCAGCTGTGCCTCTAGAAGCCCTGTCGTTGAAAGTAAGTCCCAGTCTCCAAAGATCAAGAACCACTTGACTATGGGAGGGCCTCCTTTTGAGTCCGTTATGGGTCTGCCTTGGTCCATATTCACACATCTTTCTCTGGACGCCTGTGCCACCTGCAAGCGGGGGATGTTTTCTTGTCTCCTGGCCTTATTAATGTTTGAAGACCATCTTTAGCCTTATCTTATGACAAGAGCTTGTGACAAGTGCAAGTCTAGGGAAGCCTAGGGAAGTGTTCCTAGGGACGTGTTTCCTCTGTTCATTCTTCAAGATCCCGGCACCCTGCTCCATGCCCATATACTGGGTTATGGAATTTCCTTTTATCCTGAGCTGTCTGGGGAACCATGGAAAGCTTTTGAGCAGTAAAGAGACACGATTAGATTTGTATTCTTAAAAATATCCCGGCTGTCGTTAATGGCGTGTTCCCCGTGCTCCAGGTGCTTTAGATGTGCATGCCACAGGAGTGCGCTGGCTGCAGGGTGGACGGTGGATTGGAGGCAGCCAGGAGGTCCAGGCAGACCAGCCAGGGCTACCGCTGGGTGAGAGCGGGCAAGCCTGAACCAAGGCAGTGGCCCCCCAGTTGGCAGAGGTGTTCCGGAGGCAGGGTTGCCTGTGACTACCCCAGGGGAGTGAGGAAGCAGGGGGAGTCTGGGAAGGACTCCTGAGGGTCTGGCTTAGGTGACTATGGAGAATTTTGGAATCAGTGGCATTGAGGGTTCTCAGTATCCTATAAACCCAGCTCCCAAAAGTTGAAGGGGCCTTAGAGACTACCTAGCCTCATTCTATATCACTTACCACTGATAATTCCCAAGCTGACTGTAGGTGCTCTATGGACATACCATTGTTTATGGTTGGGAAATTATTTTTATTGTATTAGTAAATACCAGCATGTAAGACCCATGGTTTTATAGATTTTATTGCTTAGCAAAAGGCTAAAGAAGCTATTTCAATTTAAAAAGTAAGTTTATAAAGAGAAAAATACTGTCAGTAATACCACACTTACGAGGTGGCACTAGTCGTAAAGAACCTGCCTGTCAATGCAGGAGATGTAAGAGACATGAGTTCCATCCCTGGGTTGGGAAGATCCCCTGGAGGAGGGCATGGCAACCCACTCCAGTGTTCTTGCCTGGAGAGTCCCATGGACAGAGGAGCCTGGTGGGCCACAGTCCAGAGGGTCGCCCAGAGTCGGACACACACACACACAGAGATATGGCTGAAATTAGGCGTGAGTGAAGTTCAGGGCACCTACCACCCCCTAGAGCACTAATCTGCATAGGATGCTATGTGATGAATGCCCATATTTCCCTGTGGGACCCCCCCTGAACAGGGCCAGGCTGTCCAATCAGCTCTGGCCCATTGGCCCAGGGGAACCCACCGAGACATCTCTGTCTGATGTCGCCCTCAAAGGCAGATCCGGATTCTCCTGGTTAAGGACTTGATGGTTGCAGTAAGAAGCCAGTGATGATGAACATGCTGTTCCCCAGAGGCCTTCAGGAACCTCTGGCTCAGGGAGGTGAACTTGTCCTTACCCGCCTGCCCTAGGCACCCGTCTGCCTTGTGCTCAGAAAAGACTGCTATACGCAGGCTGGAGCTTCATGTGTGGATGCAGGGACTTTGTCTCAGGAGGCGCTGCAAGGGACGGCCCGCGTGGTGCCCCTGGGACCCCCGAACCATTCAGGTGCAGGTGGAGGGCGGCCCTGGGCACCCCGGCCATTGGGCAGTGCGGTCCTGCCCAGGCGAGGCCTCCCCTGGTGGGCTGGGCCGCCTTTGGGCCATTCCCCAGCGCAGTGCGTGTAATCCTGCCGACCTGCCCGGCCGAGGCAGGCAGGCAGGAGCAGCTTGGCTTCCTGTCTGGCTGAATGGCTTGAATGGGTGCTGGGCCAACTCTTAATCCCCCAGCGGCTGACTGTCCCGGAAGGGGGTAGAGGAGGAAGTAGGGGAGGACGGCCGCTCTCTTGTCTTCTCTTCAGGCAGGAGGCTGGTGCGGCCCTGCCCGGCACCGTTCCACCTATGTTCAAAGACAAGATGTGAGCCCAGCCGTCGGGCTGCTTGCCAGAGCCCGCTTAGAGCGCTCTGCCCTTCTCCAGAACTGTCCTTGGCCAGAGCTGGGTGAGCCAGGATTACAAGCAGGGAGCTCAGGGTGGAGGAAAGGAGCTTCAAGACCCTAGCACGTCAGAACTGGAAGCAGCCTTAGGGATTCCACTCCCCCTCTCTTACGGATGGGGAAACTGAGGCCCATACAGGTCAGGGACGTGTCTAAGGTCACACCAAGAAGGGACAGTAGCTGACTTCAGTCAGGTGGTCTTTCCAGTGGACAGCAGCTGTTTCCTAGGCTGCTTCCTGGAGCATCTGCAACTACTGGGAGGCATTCAGTGCTCCTGACAAAGACTTATGAGGTCAGATGTGCTGGGAGATGCTGCCTGGGGGCCGCGTATGTGAAGGCGTGGAGGGCACGACAGGTCCTGCAGGTCGGTGTTAATGCCGCCCTTTCCCGGCGTCCTTGGCAGTGCAGTTCTTTTTTTCGGGTGGCACCTTTTCTCACAGAGAAGTAGTACCTATTCTAAAGCACACCGTCTGGAAATTCTGCACTGGTCCATGCTATAGGCCTTCCAGAAGTGATGATGACGATGGTGAGGATACTTCTATTTAAGCTCTGGAGTTTAACCCACGTAGGAGCCTGTACGATGGGAGGGATCTCCTCTGAGACTGAGTCGCCTGGTGTTGAGCATCTCTTATGAACCAGGTGCCTTCCACCGCCCTTATCTCTGCTGAGCCTCCCAATAGCGCCTTTAGAGAGGTAATGGAATCTCGACTTAGCGATTGTGGAAGCTGAGGCACGTGAAACCAAGTTACTTGCTTAAGGTCACACAGCCAGAGAAAGCAGGTTTTAAGCCGAGGTCTGCCTGCCTTCAATTCAGTGCTCCCGTCTCCTTTTCCCTGCAGTCTGACAGTGAGAAGCAAACACATCAGACTCAAAAAGAAAGGAGAAGTGCCTCGGTTCACACCCGATTCCACTCTTGATGCATTATGTGACCTTGGACAGACCTTGTCCCCCGCCCCCGCCCTCCCAGCCCCTGGGACTGTCTCCTTCAGCATTCCATGGCCCGTTCCACGACCCTGGTCTCAGGCCCACGCAGGTCATCCTGCGGGGGAGGGCCAGTCCAGCGATGGGTGACCCGAGGCGGGATTCATGTGAGTTCATGGCAGGCCAGCCGCCTGCCTGAGAAGGCGGAGTGTGTGCCGACTCCCTCCCGACAGCCTGGGAGAGCCCTGGGAAAGTGTCAGCCAGGGCTCAGGGATGGAGTCAGCCCTGCACGATGCTGGTTCTCGGGAGCGTGGCCTGTGACACTCTCACCCTCCTAAGGGGTGGTGGAGAAGCTTGCAGAACTGGTGTGGGTGGGGCCAGGAGAGGGCAGGCCGGCATGGTGGCATTCGAGACCTGACCTCAGTTCACTTCTCATGTCTGTATTTGTCATTACGTAGCCAGTTGGTCCACCTTCTTTTATTTTAAACGAAGGTGATTGTCTGAGTTTAGGTTACCTGAGGAGACTCTAAAACAAAGATTTGACTTAGACTTTGTCAAGACTTTGTCTAAGACTCTAAGGGAACTGACGTGTTTGGGATGGGATCCCCGGAAATGCTGCCAGGGAGCCTGAAAGTAACGCAGGGATGCAAAGGACACAGTGCACGACATGCTGCCCGGCAGGTGGCCCCTGTGAGCAGCCGGAGGTGACTGCCCTGCAGGCTCTGGGAATGAGCGTGTATACCCCGGGGCTGGCCCGCCTGAGGCCCCGGACAGTGCCGCCCAGCCCACGTCAGCCCGCGGTGGAGAACGGCTGCCGGGCAGGGGCTCTAACTCCCCGCGCACCTGGCCTGTGCCGGGAAGGACCAGCAGAGAGGGCCCCCGGCAGAGCGGCGGGAGCTGTGGGCACGTGGGCGGGGAGCAGCGTTTGCCGCAGAGGACTGGCAAGCCAGAGTGCGACTCCGACACCAGGGAAGGGGTCTGAGTGCCTCCAGGGTTTGCCGGGGCGTAGGGGATGGGAGCACACGAGCAGGTCAGTTGTCCTCTGGGAGCTTCAGTCTTTTCGTCCAGAGAAGGGAGCCCTGCCCTGCCTGTCACACACAGGGCCAGATCATAAATCGTGAGAAGATGACGCGTGTACACTGGCCTTAGCTTCACTGGTGGCTCTGCGGTAAAGAATCCACCTGCCAACGCGGGAGGCCTGGGCTCCGTCCCGGGGCCAGGAAGATCCCCTGAAGACCTGCGTGGCAACCCACTCCAGTATTCGTGCCTGGAGAACCCCATGGACAAAGGAGCCCGCTGAGGTATCGTCCCTGGGGCCATAAAGGTCAGACATAGCTGAGGGACTGAACACCACCGCCGCCGTGTATTCACCTTGCTCCCTGCCTGTCCCCATCACCGCACACCAGTTCTCAGGCCCTTCAGCTGGGATTGTGAGCATTTTGGTCATTCCCACCCTGCCTCCCCCTTAGAAAGCATCCATCCTCCTTAGAAAGGGAAAGGATTTTACATTTAGAAATTAAGATTTTTAAGCTCAAGAGGAAGCAGAATGAGATGGAATCAGGAGCCCAGAAATATTCCTTTACTGAGGACCTGCCGTATCCACAGGCTGGGGGTGCTCAGGGATGACACAGTTCCCTAAGGAGCTCTGTGTCCTTGGTGGAGGGGGCAAGCCCCTTGTCCCCCTGTGGCTTCAGTCTCCCCACCTGTAAAATGGGCCAGGCGGTTCCTGGGGTCGCTTCTAGTGCTATCATTTTTTTACTCTGAGTACAAAACCCCCAGTCTTCTCAAGATCTGCAGCTTGGGGTCAGTGGAGGAACCAGAGGCCAGGGCCCCCTCTGTGTCTGGAGGTGATGGGTGGAGGCAGGGAAAGATTCACTCTGAGCCCTCCAGGGAGCCCACCATCGTGCCTGGGCTCCATCTGCCGTGAGCACGGTGTAAGCTCTGCAAACAGCAGCTGAAGATGGTGGATTTGGGCAGCATTAAGCTGTATTAAGTTGAGCTGTTTCTACAAAGAGTACATTTTAGGATAAACATGGCACCAAAGACACGCTAAGAGGATGTAGCACTTTGTTAATAAGAAGTGGCTTCATGCCATGGGCAGCACCTGCTGCAGAGAGCTGTTCCCTGACTCTACCCACGTGTTGGACTCCCTAAGGAAAAAATTGCACAGCATCTCCTTCCCCCGTTTCTTCTAGGAAGAAACAGCTCTTGAGGCCCTAGGCACATGATCCAGGCTGAGCCAATCCAAGGACGCCAACCTCCTGGCTACTGTGATTGGTTCAATGATGACCATGTGACCCAAACCAGACAAATTAGAGTCCTTTTCTTGGAATTTCTTTTACCTCGTTGGAAAGAATTCTGTCCTGATATGATGGCGATGTGAACCTAGAGCTTTTGGAAGCTGTGTCGTCACCCAAGGAGAAGCCTCTCTGTGGCAGGATGGAATGAAGCCAACAGTTAGAGATGAGAAGCTGAGGACAAAGTGTCTTGGTGTCTGAGTCCCTGGCCCCAGACCTCCTGGAGGCCAGCTCTACCCTTGCCCTTATTGGTTATTTAAAATAATAAAATGCCTTCTCTACCTAAGCCTTCTTTGTTAAGAAACAAAACTTTACTTGAGCTTTTTTTTTCTCACCCCCAGGCAAGAGAATCTGAAATGAGAGCAGCACCTTCCATTTATTGAGCTTATCGTGTGCCAGGAGCTTTTCACTGCATCCTCTTAGGTCATCCTGCACACAGCCACGCGGGCCATGTTTATAATGCTCGTTTTACAGATGAGGAAGCTGAGATGCAGAGGGTTGAGGAAGTTACTGAAGGTCAATCAACTGTTAGGAAGTGGCCAGGCACGGATTCAGACCTAGGTCTGGCTGACACCAAAGGCTGTGTGCTTAGCCCTTTTGCCACAAGACTTTTCACAGCCTTAAGCCTCTCTGGTTTTCATCCTCTGGGCAGCCGCCTTCAGGACAGTTTCCTTGACTTGACATTTTGTGTCTTGGCTTCTTGGATAGTGACTGAATTGCAAATAAAATTAGCATCATAAATAAACTTTCGGTATTGAGGTCTTATGATTGCCCTCAGCAGTTTAGAGTCAGCCTTCATGTTTGATTTCTCCTCACACTTTCACCAAGCTGAGCAAGCACTTTTTAATCAACGTCCTTGGGAGTGTGACATTTCTGATCCTAGGAAATCCTCGTCTTAAGAACTGCAACCAGTGTTGTTCTCTACAGAGGCTTAAAGGAGTAACGTAACTTGCCAAGGTTGCCCAGCTTGTCAGGGCAGAGCAGAAATTGGAGCCCAGTCCTTCATTTAGTTTATTCTGTTTCCAGTAAACTTCTGAGTCCTTACAGCCCGCAGGCTTCCAAAGCCTCGGCCGCAAGATGCTAGTGTCCAGACGCAGGTGACAGTGATACCGATGCTATCCCAGGTAGAGGCTGGTGCAGAAAGCCCCACCTTCTTGCTTTTAACCAGTGAGAGCTTGACTTTCCCTCGTTAAAACCTCCCATGGGACCTTAGACAAGGCTGTGGACGGGGAGTTGGGGCAGAGTCACTGCCTTTCTCTCCAAAAACAGAGGGTTCCCTTGAAGCCAGTGTAGACTGGAGGGGATACAGGAGCGCTCAGGGCTAGCCTTGGCACTGGTAGTGAATCTCTGAGTGACCTTGAATATGTGCATCAGAAATAGCCACTCTTATCAAGCAGTTTTGAATGTGGAGATGTTCATAGCTATTGAATGAAGTAGGCACTAACCCCCCGCCAACCCCCGACAGTGAATCTGAGGCACAAGGCAATTAATGGCACATCCAAGTCAATGTGAGACAATTAGCAAGTAACAGAACTGCGATTAGAAGCCTGGAGTCTTATTCCAGAGCTCACTCTGTTCGCCACCTCACTGTGTATCTCCCTGTTGAATCGTGAATCAGGGTTGTTGTTTAGTCTCAATGTCACATCTGATTCTTTGTGACCCCGTGGACTGCAGCATGCCAGGCCCCTCTGCCCTTTACCGTCTCCCAGAGTTTGCTCACATTCACGTCCACTGAGTCAGTGATGCCATCGAATCAACTCTTCCTCTGCTGAAATCAGGATATTTTCTGCAAACTGTTCCAGTTTTGGCAGGAGGAGGCTACCCCAGACAGAATGATTCTGAGGTTGAAATCATCAATTTTGTATTAAGATAAAACCAGAGTAAATTTATGTAGTCTCCTTCAAAGAAGGCTCACGTGGCTTCTTTTAAAAGAAAAAGGAAAAAAGGCGCATTCTCTGCCGTTTCATGGATGACATTATCTCGGCAGGGTCTTTCCCAGCTCGTCACAGGTTGCAAAGTTAGCTACAGTGTCCCTGAACTCAGAAGGTTCTCTGGCAAGGCAGAGAGAGTTCTCCCCCGTTTAACTGCTGAGAAAGCTGGGACCAGAGTGGGGAAAATATTTGTGACATGCATGTGTGCATGTATATGAGTTTGTTTCTGCGTGCATGTGTAAGAAGGGACATGGGTGCTGCCGTAGCCCTGGGCCCCAGCTGTGAGAGGGACTCACAGCTGCGATGCTCGGAGGGAAGCGTTCCAGCTCACTGCCCATGTATGGAGTCACTCAGACTCAGCTAAGTACACAGCAGTCAGGAGCCTGCGCGGCAGCAACTGAAGTCAGCGGGCAGCAGAAAACTGTGGGTGTAGCGCCCTCTCCGCTCCTCCCTCCCCCCCCACAGGGTGGGACTGCCTGGAACAGGCCTGGCGCAGCCCGTGAGTCTGCACATGCCGCGTCCAGCAGCGAGTGCACATGTGGGGACATGTGCCCTGACCCCACGCATGCATGTTCTTGCCCATGTGTACATACGTGACTCCAGAAGGAGTGCTCAGGAAAGGTCTGCGACTCTGGGTTCTGATTCAGCCTCTGAATCTCTGGTGACCTGTGAGCCTCGTCTCTCCGTCTGTATAATGGGCACGATGATGTTTGCCTCCCGCGGCTGTTACAAGGATCTAAAAAAAGAAGGCAGGTCTGAGAACTCTGGACCCGAAGGAGCCCTGGGAGGCAGTTAGCCTGGTGCTCACATTTCAAGACAGAGATGCTGAAGCCCAGAGACGGGCCCAGAGCAAGTTAGACACAGTCTGGCTGGAACACCGGCCTCCTGACTCACCAAGCATGGCCCTGAAGAGAGCAAAGCGCTGTTGAAGGCGAGTTCTTGCTCTTGCATTTGAGCATCCACGTGGGTGTGATTTTGAGACCAGAAGGCTTTGTAAACAGCATTTATTATCACAAATTCGCAGGTACTGTGCCAAGGCGGGGAGGGTCCTCTTTCTTTGTGAAATATTAGCTCAGATAAGCATACAAAAGACTGTGAATCTGTGCTTCACATATTTGATTTGCTTTCTGCCTACAAATTCACACTAAGCCCTTGCATATCTGTCCGGCTTTTTATTGACAGTGTATCCATTCAGCTTTCCCTAAAAGGTAAACTCTGAAATAGAGGCAAGGCAGCTGTTTGCTAAGTCCCTGACCCTGGGCTTCCCCATTTGCAAACCGCCAGGCTCATGCTCGCCGCTCTTCTTGGCTCCCACCTTCCTGGCCCCTCAGGTCCGCCCCAGCCCCCACGTCCTCCCCCTGACTCTCACTTGGCGATCTCACTGCGCTCTCCATTCACAGGCCCAAACGTCTGCCAGCTTGGGCGCCCCTCCCATTAGGGGCCAAAACTCCTGTGCCCCTCACAGGACCCAGCCCACAGTCACTGCCCAGGAAGTGGGAGGGCTCCCAGGTGGACTCGGAGTGGAGGCCTGCAGGTCACAGGAGGAAGGAAAACAGGACGTGAAGCCCTGGGAAGGCCAACTCTCCTTTGCCCCTCGGCTCCTGCCACCCAGCCTGTGTAGCAGGAGGCAGCGTCTCCTACGAAAGATCACACCTGTTTATTTCACATACCATGTGCCAGGCACTTCATACATGTTAATTCTAATAAAGATTGGAGGCAGGAGGAGAAGGGGACGACAGAGGATGAGCTGGTTGGATGGCATCACCAACTCCATGGACTTGACTTTGAGCAAGGTCTGGGAGATGGTGGAGGACAGGGAAGCCTGGCGTGTTGCAGTCCATGGGGTCATGAAGAGTCGGACAAGACTGTGTGACTGAACAGCAATCTTAATCAGCTCTAATCCCATTTTCAAGATGGGGGCCTGAAGCTCAGAAACCTCCATTTATTTGCTGCAGGGAGAGGAAGTGGGACTGGACCTCAGGTCTGTCTGATTCCCAAGGCCATGCTTATTCTGTGATAAGACAGACGTCTTCCTGATGCTCCCAGGAGACTTGGGACTAGGAGGTCACCTCTGCAGGGATGTTTTTCTTATTATAGAGGTAGGGAGGAGAGGCTCTTCCTGGACCCTGCCTCTCTTTCATCCTCTGACCTCGGTCTTCCTTTGAGTACAGTGAGGGCAGGGACCAGATCCACCAAAATTTATTGACAGTTCTGACAAATCATCCACTTTCACTACTCGAACTTTTAGGAGCAAAGCCGAGGAGGCAACGGGGCAAAGGGAGGCCCCAGTGGTAACGACTGTCCTCAGAAGGGGGCAGGGAAGGACTCAGGCTGCCTGGGGTGGTGATAAGTCTCCTTTTGGGTCCGTAGCCCATGGAAACTTGGAACCCAGGAAGACTTGCACATCTGATGAGCTGCAGAATCACCAGGGACACTTGCTAAAATGCAGACTCCTGGGCTCTGCTCCTGGAGGACTGGGGTGATAGGTTTGGGGCAGGAGGAACACGACTGTGCGTTTTTTTCCTGATCATTTCTGTTTCTTTTTAAAAAATTTTTATTGAAGTATAGTTATTTACAATATTTGTTCATTTCTGCTGTATAGGAAAGTGACTCAGTTATACACATATATATTCTTTTATGTATTCTTTTCCATTATAGTTTATCACAGGATATTGAGTATAGTTCCCTGTGCTATATACAGTAGGACCTTGTTGTTTATCCGTCCTATATGTGCTAGTTTGCATCTGCTTATCCCAAACTCCCAATCCTTCCCTCCCTATCCTCCTCCCCCTTGATAACCATGTCTGTTCTCTGTGTCAGCGAGTCTGTTTCTATTTCATGGATATGTTCATTGGTACCATACTTTATTTTTTAAATTTTTTTTTAACATGGCAATAAGTTTTTACCACAGAAGGGATACTTGTTTATTTGTTTATTCTTGGCCACACCATGCAGCATGTGGGATCTTAGTTCCCCGACTAGGGATTGAAGCCACAGTCCCAGCATTGAAAGCAGAGAGTCTTCACCACTGGACCAGCAGGGAAGACTCCTCTTTATGTCATATTTTAGATTCCACGTATAAGTGATGTCATGCGGTATTTGTCTTTCTCTTTCTGACTCGCTTTGCATGATAATCTCTAGGTTCATCCAAGTAACTGCGGACGACATTATTTCAGTCTTCTCGTGGCTGAGTGGTATTCCAGTGCGTGCGTGTGAGGGTGTACCTCTTCTTTATGCATTCATCTGTCAGTGGACATCTGGGTCATTTTCATGTCATGGCTGTTGTAAATAGCGCTGCCGTGAACATAGAGGTGTGTGTATCTTTCCAGATTGTAGTTTTGTCTGGGTATATGCCCAGGAGTGAGATTGCTGGATCATATGGCAGCTCTGCTTTTAGTTTTTTGAGGAACCGCCATACTGTTTTCCATGATTGCTCTAACGTACATTCCTACCAACATGTGAAAGGGTTCCCTTTCCTCCACGCTCTCTTCAACACTGATTCTTTGTAGACGTTAGTGATGGCCGTTCTGACCGGTGTGAGATGGTCCCTTGTCGTAGTTTTGATTTGCATTTCTCTAGTAATTTGTGATGTTGAGCATCTTTTCATGTGTCTAGTGGCCATCTGTCTGTCTTCTTTGGAGAAATGTCTGTTTAGGTCTTCTGCCCATTTTTTGATTGGATTGTTTGTTTTTGTTATTGAGTTGTATGAGCCCTTTGCATATTTTGGAAGTTAAGACCTTGTTGGTTGCATCATTTGCAAATATTTTCTCCCAGTTTATAGGCTGTCTTTTTATATTATTTATGGTTGCTTTTGCTATACAAAAGCTTGTAAGTTTGATTAGGTCCCTTTGTTAATTTTTGCTTTTATTCCTATTGTCTTGTGGAACTGACCTAAGAAAACACTGCTATTAAAAAAACATTGGTATGATTTATGTCAGAGACTTTTGCCTATGTTCTCTTCTAGGAGTTTTGTGGTATTATGTCTTATATTTATGTCTTTAAGTCACGTTTAGTTTATTTTTGTGTATGGTGTGAGGGGGTATTCTAACTTCATTGACTTACATACTGATCCTGAAGCAGCCAGGTAAACCAGGAATTTTACAACAAGTCTTTTAGCGAGAACAAAGGCAAATAAAAGAAAGCAACTCAATCCTAGATATATAAATACAAAAGAAAAAATAGCAAGAAGCAAGAAGAATCATACATACATCATATACATATATCATATCTTCTTTATCCATTCATCTTTGGTGGGCAGTAAGACTGCTTCCATATCTTGGCTGTTGCAAATAATGTTGCTGTGAAATTGAGGTGCATTTATTTTTTCAAGTTAGTGTTTTCATTTTTTTTGGATATATACCCAGGAGTAGAATTGCCAGATCATAGGTAGTTTTATTTTTAGTATTTGGAACTCTGAGGGGTATTAACTGGAAAGGGGCAAGAAATCTTCTGTGGTCTAGGTAATACAGCATAGACACAAGTATATATATTTGTGGAAATTCATCAAGCTGTACGCAAGTAATGCACTTTACTGAGAATGTATTATGCATCACTTTTTTTGACATTAAAAAATTGTAAGTGGTGGAAATCTCCATGAACTACAGAATGCTGCCATCAGGCAAACTGTATTCACTCACCAGGATGCAAAACTAGAGTTCAGTTACTGACAGATAGCTCCCCCTTGCAATTCCATACACCTGGAAACAAAAAAACCCTCATAAATAACTCTTAAGTTAAAGGGAAATCCAAGTGGAAATTACATTATTTAGAGCTGTATGATGGGAGCACCATTTCTTAGTTCCTAGTCCATAGAAGGAACTTAAATATTTGTCGAATGATTGGATATCAGATCCGTGGGATGTTGCCAAGGTAATACTCAGAAGGAAATTTACACCATTAACTGTCCTCACTGTTAAAAGAGAAGAGTTTAAGGAGGGGAATCAGCAAACTTCCAATCCCAGAGGCTAGAAAAGCAGTAAAACCAACCCAGAGAAGTGTAAGGAAGAATCTGATGCAGCTAAAACGAGACATTATTGAAAAAGAAACAACTAAATCAAGCCTAAAAACCCAGTACAGATGATCAACACAACAAAAGCCAGTTCTTTGAAAATATGATAAAATAGTTTGGTCTTAGGGAGAACTAAGGGGAGAAAAAGACACAAACAACACCAGGAACAAAAACGAGGGCAGGGGTTAAAAGAAGGTCTGACTGTAGACACAGACATTTAAAACTGCAGAAAACAAGTAAGTAGCGAGGTGAGTATGGTGAAAGGATCTTACGGACGGGCATGTCCAGTGAGCTCCCTGGAGCTGATTGTCTCACTGAGATCCAAAGAGGAGGGGCATGGCAGGAGGGGCATGGGGGGCTGGGTGACTGAGGCGAAGGGGGTTGAGAGGAGCTTTTCCAGTTATAACGTAGACAAGTCATGGGAATGTAATACACACAGGGACTTTAGTCAGTAGCATTGCAATTACTTTGTATGGTCCCAGATGATTGCTAGACTTATTGTGGCAGTCAATTTGTTTTAGATATAAATGCCTCACCACTGTGTTGTACATTTGAAGCTAATGTAATTTTGCATGTCAACTATGCTTCAGGTATACAAAAACAAAAAGCAAAATACAAACGGGTTTGCATCAGGTGAAGTTTCCTTTTTCCACCCCCAGTATTAAAAAAAAAGCAAAACAAAATGGTGGCAGAACCAAGCAAGAAAAGCCATGCAGTCAGGGGTTATAGTGTGTGTTCTCCAAGGGCGGAAGCACAGGCTCCAGACTGGGTGTGCAGGGCCTCCTGGAGACAGCTCAGCCGGTCAGACCTCCCACCCCAGCACTTGTCTCCTCTTTGACCTCAAGAGGGCTGGCACTGTGTGCAGAGATCTCTGGGCTCTCCTAGATCGGGCTGTTTCACCCCCGGGATGCTTTGGATGTGGAAGGTCCCTCTCTCCAGCTCCCCAGGGCAATTCCTCCCGGGGTGGTCGGCTCAGTGTATCTCCAGCCAGGCTCACTCAGTGGGAGGTCGGGAGCCGCCACACCCAGGACCTCCTCCTCCCTCCTGAGAACTGTTTGGGCCAGGGACCCAGGCCAGAGGAATCTAGGGTGGTGAGGATGCTGGTCCCCTGCTGAGAGAGAGCGGCCGCGGCGTCTCCCACAGTTTCGCTCTATTGCAGAACCCACTGAACAATCCCTGCTGTATGCCCTTCTCCACCCATGCCCGGCCTGTCTCTTCCTGACTGAGCCTTGCCAGCGGTGCGTTAGTTAATGTTTAACAAAAACTCTCTTAAAAAAGGATGTCTGCATAGATATCTGTGCATAAGTTTATATTTTCCTGATATAAAGGGTGTATGGCACACAATTTACAAATAATAATATGAAATACTTTCTTTTTTTTGGTAAATTCTATGCACCTTAAACTTTAGCGCTGCTCTTCCTTGGTGGCCCAGTGGGTAAAGAATCTGCCTGCAAACTCAGAAGACCTAAGTTTGATCCCTGGGTCAGGAATATCCCCTGGAGAAGGGAATGGCAACCCACTCGTTTTCTTACCTGGAGAAGTCCATGACAGAGGAGCCTGACAGGCTACAGTCTATGGGGTCGCAAAGAGTCAGACACGACTGGATAACTAACACTTTCACTTTTGTTCCTTGTGAACTCCACTATTAGTGTGTACAACTCTATCAACAATAAGAGGGTTACAAAATCACACTATAAACAAATACTTGGTTACCACAGGATTCAGCCAAGAATCA
This sequence comes from Muntiacus reevesi, assembly GCF_963930625.1. Classification (NCBI taxonomy): domain Eukaryota; kingdom Metazoa; phylum Chordata; class Mammalia; order Artiodactyla; family Cervidae; genus Muntiacus; species Muntiacus reevesi. The sequence continues at coordinate 58,718,804 of NC_089265.1, read as the reverse complement.
CTCATGTCACAGAGTCAAGTTCCTTCATAAATGTTGGCTGGTATTTTCATTTACATTAATGAGTAAGACAAAAATGAAATAATGAAGAATAATGAATGGAACTTCACTCATTCATCAGTGACAAATATTTTGCTGAATCAGATAATAGTTTGAGTATTAGAAGTATTTCCTCATATTTTGGTGCTATTCATAATGTTTAAAAAAACCATAGACATGACTGTCTTTAAATTTAATCTGCATTATTAATATTTTCTCTATCACTTTTTAAAGTCCAGAGTCTAGACTCTAGAAAGCAGCAAAGCATTACACCCATTTCCATGGTGTAAATACTCCCACCTCTGCCAGTTTCAGGCCACAGACATGGTGTCACTAACAGCATGGAGTTGGGGACGAATGCGTGGGTGCAGACCATACAGTTAACAATAGGTGAGAACGACCGCAAGGACATAGGTCTTAGCAAAGTAAAGTAAAATAATTTGGAAGTGATTTGTGTTGAGTATTACCTTTGTTTCAAATATTATTTATGAAATCACAAGTTCATATAATTTATTTTTAATCATGGCTATGTTTAGGCACCAACACTCGATATTCCTGAAAATTTAGCAGTCAGCTCTCACGAGCTGGCATGCGCTGGCTCCAGCATGCCAGGTGTCCTCACTCTGATTCTGGGTCCAAATGCCACCTCCTCCTTGATGTCTTCCCTGATTAATTCAGGCAGAAGTCTTCTCTTTCTCCCAGTTGCTCTGAGGGTGGGCACGGGGTCTGATCTACCTCTGTCCTTCAGGGCCTGTCGTTGAGGAAGCATGTGCCAAGGCCACATGTTGACCCGGCCCTCTCCACCCAAGCTCCAGAGGCCTTCCATGACCTGACCCTCCTGTGAACGGCCCTCACAGGAGGGTCACTCTGCCCCTTCAGCTGGCCCTGTAGGCCACATGGAAACCGCAGGGACAGGTTCTCAATGGCAGGGCAGCACTTGGCCTCGGTCTCCCTGTGCGTAAAGAGGGGACGGAAAGTAGGAAGCACAGTGACACTCCTTCCAGTCTCTTTTTCTCAGGCATATCGTTATGGGCTGTTATTAATATATTCGGTCTGGGCATGCTATCTTTTTTTTTTAGTGTCTTATGGCTTCTCATGTAGTATCATAAGCAATTTTCACATTCCTTTATAGTTTTCAAATTTTTCACTATTAGTGAATGCATAATGTCGTATTTAATTAAAATTCACTTTACCTTTCCTTTGAGAAATGTATACAGTTTTTGTTTTCTGTGTAGAACCAGTTTTACCTGATCATCACCAGCATTGAGTGTTTTCATTTCAGAAAATACATGCGAATTTAAACGTCACAGACTTTATGATTGTGTGATGTGCTTTTGTTTTAGCTTCCAGTGTTGCTGGACATTTTTCTGTCAGCTTTTCTAGTTATCCCAGCACCCCTTTTCTGTCTTTTAAATTTTCATACAATTTTTAAAGGTTACAATCCATGAAGAGTTATTGCAAAATCCTGCGGTCTTAGCTAGAGAGCCCAGATCACAAAGCCGCTTGCTTCTTAGTGTCTTGTGTCCTTGGCAGCTCTGGAATGTGTAGACTCTCAGTGCAGAGCACGACTCTGAGTGGATGCAGCTGTCACCTACACTCTCGCGGACATCTCTCCTGCCGGGCTGGTGAATGCCGCTTTTTCCTGGGGTCGGCAGGCCAGCTTCTCCAGTCTTTGTTTGCTTCTCCTCTAAGAACCAGACACAATAGGGACGCTTGTTAGAACTGCCGCGGAGAGAACGCGCTGGGCGTCGGAGCTCGGTTGCTTCATTGTGAAGAAGGTGCCTGTCATGTGGTACAGCCGCCCAGAGGCCTTCCAGGTTTATATCCTAACTCCCGGCTGGCGTCTGTGTGTCTGGGGATGTTGGATCAATGATCCCAAGAAAGAGGAGTGACCGTGTTTGGTTTTGTAAAAAATCGCACTGGGAGGACAAATGTGGATAGCAATACCTTTACATGTGCATTCAGCTTGACACTTTATGAAGCCATTGAAACATGGCATAGATCCTCCCAGCACCCGAACGGGGTAGTTTTTGCTTTAACCCCTGTGTGAACTGGGATGCTCAGGGCTGGCGAGATTCTCTGACTTACCCGAGATCGCTCAGCTAGCCTGTGGGGGTTGGCCATGGACCTGGGGCTCGGGACCCTTTCTCGCTACCTACATGCAAGGTCTGCGTGACTTGATCTCCTGTGTGTCTGCTCCTTCACATGTTCGCTCATGTTCAGCGTGCAGGATGTGGGGAAATTGCCCTTAAGTATTAATACAACAGGGGAGAACCAAGCAGGTGAGCTCACAAGGTCTTTTGTTTGGGATGGTACCTGTTTATCTAACTGACTCTCCCCAAATCGCTAACAATGTCTCTGCAGCCAGGAGACGGGCCACCCTGTACCTGAGACATGGGCGTCTCTTTTTGGAATTCATAAAGTCATGATTCAGCCCATCCTGTGCCTTGTGTTGGACAATTCTAGAAGAGAAGCGTGACTATGGGGAAGGAGCCGCTGATGGCATCCTGGGACCCCACAGTGACTCTGGGATTGCTGACAGCGGGGTCGTCTGTGAGCTTCTGTGGCACGTGAAGGAGTCCCTGTTGAGTAGCCCTCGATAGGAAAGGCGTTAGTCCCAGAGTAGTGAGGACCCAGCATACAGTAGGGCCTGTTGGCTGTGGTCACATCGGAGGGACTTCTCCCAGACAGCCCAAGGCTGGCATCTTGTGTGATCACCTGTGTGGCCCTGGGCAAGTCACTCAACCTGTTTTGCCTGCACCCAGGAGACCTGGAAGTGACCAGGAGATTGCCCCCATAACCAGGGGTAACCAGGGATGCAGAGGTGTAACCCCTCCAGCTCCTTGCCCTTTCCTAGGACAGCTCTGGGGTGTGACTTTCGCCAGCGTTCCCTTGGGGGGTGAGCCAAAGGTGTTTTCTGAGCGACTTGTTTCATCATTACCTTTGCTGGACCCCCTTTCCCTTCTGATTCTTCTTCCTCATGTCCTCACCAGTTTGCTCCAGATCTCTTCCCAGTAAATCACTTGCACATGACTCCTCCCACCAAGGTTGCTCTTACAGAACCCGATTTAAGGGGCAGCCGTGGAGATGCTGCTGTCTTGACTGTAAGACAGAACTCAAGCAGGCTCACAGAGACTCCTCTGGTTTTCTGTCACTCACTTTAAAAAGAAATCTGCTAGGGTTTTGAAGGGAGAAGGAACTGGAAAAGGTGTGAACTTTCAGTTGTAAGTAAGTACTAGGAATGTAATATACAGCATGATTAATATAATTAATATTGCTGCAAAGAGAGTAAATCTTGAGTTCTCATCACAAGGAAAAATTTTTTCTTTTGTTTCTCCATGAGACGTTGAACATTCACTAAACTGATTGTGGTAATCATTGCATTATATATGTGTGTCAAATCATTACACTGTACACCTTAAACTCATATAGTGCTGTAGATCAATTATATTGCAATGAAGCTGGAAGAAAAATACCACAAAAGGAAACTGCTAAAAGTTTAGCCTTTCAATAAAGCATCAAGCAAACTTTTTTTTAAAGCTCTTAAAAAATTTACTTTTGTAGCATTTTAAAGGATTTTTCGCACACATGATTTCATTTGAGCCTCATTACATTGCTGATAGAGGAAGAAATTAGTATATCTCCTTTCTCAGATGAGGAAATTGAGGCCCAGATTGATTAAGTGAATTGCCTGAAGTTACCCAGGCATACAGGGCAGAACCGGGTGTAGCAGCCCGTTCTCTGTGCCCTGGTGTGTGTGGCATACCACCGGGCTTTGTTTTCATAGAATAGTGGATGAATTGTTTTCACTGATTTTTAATAGTGTTTGTTAGCATACTTATAAGTCCTTATGTAATGTTCTCAGAGGCTGGCTCAACCCAGTAGTATGTTCTCACTACATAAGATCTGGGATATGCAAAAAAAAAAAAAAAAGAAAAAAATTTTCGTAATCCCTATATAGAGTGTCTTCTAGTTTCCTAGCATTCTCTTCTATTCCTTTCTTTTTTCTATGCATAGTTATTTCCTTATGTGTTAAAAACTTAGAATAATTATTCTTGGTTACTACCGTACTTTGCCAATGCACAATCATCTTTAGTGATCTGTAAATGCCCCTTTCTCTTTTTTCTAATCTCCATGCTTTTTTTTTTTTTTTTCCCACAAGATGAGCTTGGTATATCCAGTGCTAGAAACTAAAGCGGTGCTCAAAAAAAAAAAAAAAAAAAAAGATGGGGGCAAGTCAAAAGGACATGGGAATCTGCTTGAAGAGGAGCCTGCCAGCCAATCTGGGATAATTTGAGCATCAAAATAATTAAGAAAATAAGGAACAGAAGACCATTGAAAAATAGGATTCTGTGAATCTGTACTGATAATAAATAGATCAATAATAAATGGATGAACAAACAGGAGGAAAAGGCTCTCACTTACAGTAAAATGTCCGCCAGTAAATGTGAAGAGAATGTTAGGGTTGGAAGGTTTTTGTTTTGCAACCGTCATGGTCAAGCTTCGCTGAAATAAGAATCATCGTGCTGAACAAGTTCTTCAAGCTGAAATGAAAGGATGCTGCTTAGTAACGTGAAAACAAATGAAAGTATAAAACACACTGGTAGTTTCCAGGAGACCTCCCTATAGTCATCTTCATTCGAGACTTATCTAATCTGTTGTAAGTGAAAATTGATTGACTCTTTTAAATTCTACTGAGTTTAATTATTCATTTATTTCTGGCATCTCTAGTTATGAGATAAAGGAAACAGTGTTGGATCTATCTAGTAGTTGTAGGGTTGGGTGGCCTATCTCCTCTCTGCCCATTCCTGCTAATTCAAATACAACCCCCCCTCCGCCCCCATCAATGTAAACAGCCTTGTTTTTCCAGATAGTATATTCTATTGTTTTATTTTTAATAATAGGTAAAAAGAAAGAAGACATTTCATTTTGGATTCTGGTAAACATTTATTAGAAACCTCCCAAGTTGTTTTTAAGTTTCATACAATTTGGAAAGAATGAAGTCCAAGTCACGGAGACAGAGGTTTGAGAGGTGTGTGTGGGTTCAAAGAATGTTTACCCAGCCCAAGTAAGAATTGTTTACCACTAAAAGATTCCCAGCAGTGGCCACAGGACTGAAAAAGGTCAGTTTTCATTCCATTCCCAAAGAAAGGCAATGCCAAAGAATGCTCAAACTACCCCACAATTGCACTCATCTCACACGCTAGTAAAGTAATGCTCAAAATTCTCCAAGCCAGGCTTCAACAATATATGAACCATGAACTTCCAGATGTTCAAGCTGGTTTTAGAAAAGGCAGAGGAACCAGAGATCAAATTGCCAACATCCGATGGATCATCGAAAAAGCAAGAGTTCCAGAAAAACATCTATTTCTGCTTTATTGACTACGCTAAAGCCTTTGACTGTGTGGATCACAATAAACTGGAAAATTCTTTAAGAGATGGGAATACCAGACCATCTGACCTGCCTCTTGAGAAACCTGTATGCAGGTCAGGAAGCAACAGTTAGAACTGGACATGGAGCAACAGACTGGTTCCAAATCGGGAATGGAGTACGTCAAGGCTGTATATTGTCACCCTGCTTATCTAACTTACATGCAGAGTACATCATGAGAAACGCTGGGCTGAATGAAGCATAAGCTGGAATCAAGATTGCCGGGAGAAATATCAATAACCTCAGATATGCAGATGACACCACCCTTATGGCAGAAAGTGAAGAGGAATTAAAGAGCCTCTTGATGAAAGTGAAAGAGGAGAGTGAGAAAGTTGGCTTAAAGCTCAACATTCAGAAAACTAAGATCATGGCATCCGGTCCCATCACTTCATGGCAGAGAGACGGGGAAACAGTGGAAACAGTGGCTGACTTTATTTTTCTGGGCTCAAAAATCACTGCAGATGGTGATTGCAGCCATGAAATTAAAAGACACTTACTCCTTGGAAGGAAAGTTATGACCAACCTAGGCAGCATATTAAAAAGCAGAGACATTACTTTGCCAACAAAGGTCCGTTGAGTCAAGGCTTTTCCAGTGGTCATGTATGGATGTGAGAGTTGGACTGTGAAGAAAGCTGAGCACCAAAGAATTGATGCTTTTGACCTGTGGTGTTGGAGAAGACTCTTGAGAGTCCCTTGGACTGCAAGGAAATCCAACCAGTCCATCCTAAAGGAGATCAGTCCTGGGTGTTCATTGGAAGGACTGATGCTGAAGCTGAAACTCCAGTGCTTTGGCCACCTCATGTGAAGAGCTGACTCATTGGAAAAGACCCTGATGCTGGGAGGGACTGGGGGCAGGAGGAGAAGGGGACGACAGAGGATGAGATGGCTGGATGGCATCACCGACTTAATGGACATGGGTTTGGGTGGACTCCAGGAGTTGGTGATGGACAGGGAGGCCTGGCGTGCTGCGGTTCATGGGTTCGCAAAGAGCCGGACATGACTGAGCGACTGAACTGAACTGAGAAGATGCCCTGTCTGCATCAGCGTGTCCTGCCGCAGAAGGTCAAGTGGCCTCGCCCATGGGCTCATCGTCTGCACTCCTGACCCAGGGCACACAGGTTGGGGGGCAGCCGTTGGGAATTAGGACCAGAGACCCATGGTTCTTGCCGGGGTAATTCACATACCCCCATACGCTTCCTTCGAAGGCCGAAAAGCAGAAGATTGGGGCTTGCATCCGTTTTGAAGAGAGCTTTAGAAAAACAAACAGGTCGGCCAAGGTCCAGCATCATTAAGACCAGTGACCTCAGATGACATGTGCATAGTGTGTGATGGTTTATCACCTATGTCTCACCAGTGTGCTAAAGAGGAAAGGGCTGTCTCTTGAAGGCTGCGTTTCAGCCTCAGCTCCTGACTCCTTGTGTAAACTTAGGCAAGTAATTTGTCTTTTTTGGGTCCCAGTTTCCTCATCTGTAAAGTAAATGGGGCCTTCAGTTCAGTTCAGTCTTTCTGTTACACTGAAGACCCCAATGCAGAGTTGCGACTGGAATTTTTGCACTCCTTCACCTGCACTCCCGCACGTGAAGGACCAGTGTGGGTTAAAGCCCAGAATCCTGTCCGTGTAGCCCAGGCACATCGGTTCCTTACTTTTCCTCATGTTCCTTACTTTCTCTTTATGGTTTTAAGAATTGGCTTATTGATGTTACATACCCTTGGTTTTCCATCAACACTGAAAGAAGGGCCCACAGACAGACAGATCATCAGAAATAACCCTGGAATGACAAGAATGCAGCCATCTCTCAAGGCTTGTTGGCAGAAGAGGTGCCGGCTGATTCTCAGGGCTGAGCTCAGAAGCGCCCCCAACAGGCCAGGCGGGCAGCAGGGACCGTACGTCACACGCTGGAAGCTGTGCAGCCACACTCCTCTCTCTGCTGGGAGCTTCACCCGCGTCATCTCATTCCATCCTCATCGCAGTCCTAGTCTCCACTTCACAGAGGGGAAGATACAGTCTCTTCAAAGTTGGGGAGCTTGTCCAGAGCATCTCCATATATGGCTTGGAATTGGGGTGGAATCTGAACCGGGTCCCTCTGTCTGTCTGCAAGAATAAGGCCTATTTTTGTTACCCCATGACCACATGCTACCTCCCACATAATCTGGGGGAAATTTGCACATCTGTAGGCGCACATACACCTAAATGAAGATTTAATGTTCATCTGATGAGGAAAGTGGTGACTGGTGGGCATGGAAAAGAGGGAGATTTCCCTTTCAGTATTTATCCTTTACCCTGTCAGAGTGTTGACCCTGCATGCATGCATTACCAGTTCAAGTGAATTCATTAAATGTGACAAAAAGTGATCTATATGTTAGTTTCTTGTGGCTGCTGTCACACATGACCATCGCCTCGGTGGCTTAAAACGGCAGGCGTTTATTCGCTCACAGTTCTAGAGGCCAGACGTGTGTACTTAAGGTGTTGCAAGGCCACGCTCTTTTCTGGAGTTCTCAGGGGAATCCATGGCTTGCCTCTTCCAGCTTCTGGTGGGCCCAGGCTTTCCTTAACTCGTGGCCACATCACACCAGTCTCTGTGGTCACATTGCTTCTTCCTCCTTTTCTTTGTGTGTCTGTCTTGTAAGGATGCATGTGATTGCATGTAGGGCTGTCTGAATAATCCAGGGTAAATTCCACCTCTCAAGATCCTTAATTTATTCTTGTCTCTTGCCACACAAGAGGCACCAGGGATTAGGATGTGGACATATATTTTGGGGGTCAGCTTTCAATACTTAGGAATTAGGAAGTGAATCTTCAGCCCTTCCTGGCAGAGGTTATTTTCCCCTAGTGTATCCTTTGGATAGGACGCTGGTGTCTAAACAGTCTAGGCAGTTGTTGTTTTGAAGCTTGTCCAGAGTGTTTCTGTGACTTTCTTGGAGAGTTATATGCTCAAGCTTGGGGGTCAGCCTGTGTGGGTTCTACTGTCAGTGCCTCCATTTGCCACCTGGGGGGACCCTAGGAAAACCAGTAGTCCCATTTTGCCAGATTCATATTCCTAAAGTACAATTCTGATGACATTACATCTCTTCCTTCAGGCCTTCAGTGGCTCCTCCGTCCCTGCCAAATGAACTGCACTCCCCTTACCTTATCATTCAAGGCCAGCATGCCTCCTCCTATCACTCTTTGGCTGTCTGCATCCCTTGACTGTGTATACACCAGGCTTGGCTTTGAATTACAAGCCTCTCCACTGGTCTCATCCGCCCCAGTGAGCAGTGGCTCCATGTGGGCAGGAAACAAGCATCTTCTGCATGGCCAGAGCCAGGAACAAGAAATGATCTAGGATAAGGGTTCAGTGGTGTGTGTTAAGCTGACTTTATGTTAAAATAATAGAAACTATACTAGAAGGACCCTGCGTGGTTGTGTGTTCAAAGTCCTTCCATGTTATAGACAGGGAAACTAAGACCCAAACTGGGAAATTACATCTTCTAGCCCAGTCTTTCAGGAAAACTTGAAGGATGAGAATAAAAAATGGAAAGGTTCCATTTGGGAAACTGTATTTATTTGTAATGATGTCAGATGGCAAAGAGCATGCATTTCATGGTGAGGTTTGTCTGCTCTAAAGAAAAATACAGTTTGGTTTCTTTCTTACTATTCTCTGGCCATCACCAGCAAATTTCAACCCTAGTCTTATACATGTCCTGTGTGACTTTTCTTTATATGTCACTCTAATTTTTTCCTAATGTTTTCTTACTAAGTTTAGAACCTGAACTGCCCACCTCCCCCGACTCAAAGTTTTGAAGCTATTTTTAAGAGTCCCACTTTCCCAGGGAAAACACAGGGAGGCAAATGAAAGCTGCCCCACAGAGCACATCGTCCTTGCTATGTAACACCTCAGAGAGGTAGACCAGTCTTCACCATCATCCGTGTCGTTTGGCAAAAGTATAAAGGGGGAAGCAGGAGGCAGAGCAGAACACCTGTGGCCATTGTGAAAACCAAAGCCACCTTCCAGTTCTGCGTGCTTTTTACTCTGAACGTGCAGCATCCGTCAGCGACAGGTGAACACCCAGCCGCAGAGGGCCCAGAACTGGGGCTCAGACAAGCTGACTGAGGAATTACAAGGATTTTGTAATAAGAGCCCATTCATTTTGTCAGGTTGAAAGGAAGAAAGAAAAGAAAAGAAAGAAAGTGATGTTGTTCAGTCATATCTGGCTCTTTGCGACCCCATGGACTGTAGCCTACCAGGCTCCTCCGTCCGTGGAATTTTCCAGGCAAGAATACTGGAGTGGGTTGCCATTTCCTTCTGCAGGGGATCTTTCTGATCCAGGGATTGAACCCAGGTCTCCTGCGTTACAGGCAGACACTTCACCATCTGAGCCACCAGTGATTTTATGTTGGGTTGAAACATCTTCTAATGGCACACAGACAAAGACAGCTGTACTTGGGTTTAACATTTTTGTTTTTTTAACAGGGGCCATTTTCTTAAGGTCTCTATTGAATTCATTACAACATTGTTTCTGTTCCATGCTTTGGTTTTTTTGGCCAAGAGGGATGTGAGATCTTAGTTCCTAGGCTAGGGGTTGAACCTGACCCCCTGCACTGGAGGCATTGAGTCTTAACCACTGGATTGCCAGAGGAATCCCTGGTGCAACATTTTATATGGCATTTTATGCCTGCCTGGAAGCAGGGTTGCAGGTCTGCCCAGAGAGGTGGCAGGGATCTCTGCCAGAGACTAGGATGCCGGAGTCCAGGGCTGGGATTCTGAGCTCTCACCTACCAGCTTTAATTTGGGGGCCCACGAAGCGGAGTTTGGCCCTGTCTGCTGTCACAGAGCTTCTGTCTGAAGCTCAGGTACGCGTCACAGTAAACCACTGGGTGGATCATGTCACCCAGCTCCCACCATCAGCCTGAGGCTCGCGCCGTCATCCCCTGTGGATGCTGGGCTCTGATGAGACACCAGACGAGCAGAAGGGACTTGTGAGCTCCATCACATCTTCCCTGCTTTGACGCCCTTTATGAAACGGCTCGCGAAGGACGCGCACTGCTGAACCTCACCCCTCCCGCCCCCCACCGCACACACGCACACCCTTGGCTGGCATGCGAAGCGTGCTTAGAAAGGGGGAGAAAAACCCAACCGCAAAACCCCACATTCCTTTTGAGGGCTGTGTGTGCACGCCCTGGACCTTTGACCCTCTTTGCCTGCTGAACGCGGGTTTTTGAGGCTCTGAGTCGAGTCCTGGACTGTTACGATCCCGCTTGACCGGGTCCCAGGCTGATGGGTTCAGCATTTCCCCTGTTTCTTCATCTGTGACGTGGGGCTCATAAAGCCTGGTCCTCTCTCACCTCCCCGGACTGTGATAAGGATAAAACAGAACAAAAACGGTGTGGGAATTTGGAAGTATAAGGCTTCATTACACTGTTCCAAGTGGAAACAGTCTGCTTTCTGTTCCTGAGGTGGTGGGTAGAGTTGGGAAACGCAGAGGGCAGGCTGGAAAACCCGCCGCGTGTTCCCCAGAGACGCCCCCACTTCTCTCGGCCCGGGCTAGTCCCTTCAGCACTCAGCCGACAGCCTGCGTCTTCCTGCCGAGCACAGGGTTTCTCTTCACTCTAAAGCTGATGGACGCAGGAAAAGGCGGGACACGTGAAATAAAGTGTGTCTAGAACACCACCCATGTCCTTTCCTCCTCGGTTCTGATAAAATGTTTATACCGCTGAGAAATGCATTCAGATGAGCACCTTATTTAAAAATCCTAAGTCAGAAAGAAGAAAGACATATGGCTAGAATGATCTCAAAGAACCATAAAAACTGAAGAAACAAGAAAAGAGTCTAGTCACAATTCACCATACCTCTGAATCTGGGGGAAATTGCTGTTGATTATAAGGCAGGCAGAACCGGATTAAAAAATCTATCAAAAAAAAGAGTCTATTAAAAATGGCAGAGAGAGTAGGAAGGCCTGGCATTGTATAATGTAGATTCCAAGTGGTTGTTTAAAGTTTCTATTTACAAAAAGGAAAAACACAGAAGTACTAAGAGAATGTGTGTGCGTGTGTGTGTGTATAGGAGGCTATTGCTACAATTTGGGAATGGTGAAAGTCTTTCTAAGAATAACTCAAAGACAGAAGCATGAAGAAAAACATAGATTTGACTTATTTTTCTATGTAAAATTAAATTTTTTAATTTATTAAGAAACCATAAACATCTCCTACATGGCTAGTGGAATTTTTAAATGATGTGGCCATTTTGCAAAATGGTCTAGCAGTGTTTAAATGTAGAATTATCATATGACCCAGAAATTACACTCCTAGGTATATACCCAAGATAAATGAAAATACATGTCCCCACAAAAACTTGCTACTTGAATGTTCATAGCAGCATTATTCATAATAATAAAAAAATGGAAACATTTGACTATCAACGGATAAAAATCTGATCTGCCATACCATACAAAAGGTATTATTCTGCCATAAAAAGGAATGAAATAGTGATGCCTGTGATGACATGGATAAGCCCTGAAAACATACTGATGTATACTAATAGCCACCAAAGTCTCCACTTTAAAAAGGGTGAAATTTATGGTATATAAAATTTCCTCAATAAAGCTATTATTTAAAAACAAACATAATGGCAAAGCTAATGACAAATAAAAAATTGTAACATTTCACAGAGATGGGTAACATCTGTAACACACGAGTGCTTATATAAAAATTTGGAAATAAAAAGGCCATTAAAAATTGGCAAAAACTAAAAAAAAAAAATTGGCAAAAACTAAGATACACATTTCATAGGAGAAGCAACACTAAAGGCCAATAAGCATTTTAATATTGATGCTCACTTTGGAATTTTGACGTTACTGTGATTATTAGATCTGCAGCTCGGTATTATCACTTAGCATGTTAATAGTAAAGCCATATTTTACTATGCCACATTCGGAGAAGGGGTCCTCAAGTTTTGTCAGAACATCAGACATTTGTGCTGTGGCCCCAAGAGAGCTAGGAATCCCTGGACTACAGGAACCAGGTAAGAGAAAGTGTGGCATATTTGCGTAAAATAAGAAATGCTATGTGGCCATTAAACCTGGCTTTGTAGGTGGAATGTAGAGGAGCTGGAACCCTCACACAGCCAGGAGAGAGTTTAAATTGGTGTGACCATTTTGGAGAGTTTTTTTCTTCTAATGCTGAATACGTGCATATCTATGACCCAGCAGTTGCACTCCTAGCCATGTATGCAACAGAAATGCACACATATGTTCACCAAAGACATCTACAGAATGTTCAGCTATAATAGCCAAAACCTGAAAACATCCCCTGTGTCCATCAACAGCCGAATGGATAGATAAACTGTGATATATTTATACAGAGGAATACTCTATGGCAGTAGGTGTGAATGAAATGTTGCTATATGCAATGACATGAGCTAATCTCATTCATATACTGTGGAGTGAAAGATCAGATGTAAGAATAAATACTGTGTAATTCTATTATTAGTATATAAATAATGTGTAAAGTTAAAAAAAAAACAGGCAAAATTCATTAGAAATTAGACGTCAGGATCGTGGCTTCTTTCGCAGTAGAGGAGACAGTGTTTAGGAGACAGTGCTCAAACTACCGCACAATTGCACTCATCTCACACGCTAGTAAAGTGATGCTTAAAATTCTCCAAGCCAGGCTTCGGCAGTATGTGGACTGTGAAATCCCAGATGTTCAAGCTGGTTTTAGAAAAGGCAGAGGAACCAGAGATCAAATTGCCAACATCCGATGGATCATCAAAAAAGCAAAAGAGTTCCAGAAAAACATCTATTTCTGCTTTATTGACTACACCAAAGCCTTTGACTGTGTGGATCACAATAAACTATGGAAAATTCTTTAAGAGCTGGGAATACCAGACCACCTGACCTGCCTCTTGAGAAACTTGTATGCAGGTCAGGAAGCAACAGTTAGAACTGGACGTGGAACAACAGACTGGTTCCAAATAGGAAAACGAGTACGTCAAAGCTGTACATTGTCACCCTGCTTATTTAACTTACATGCAGAGTACATCATGAGAAACGCTGGGCTGGAAGAAGCACAAGCTGGAGTCAAGATTGCGGGGAGAAATATCAATAACCTCAGATATGCAGATGACACCACCCTTATGGCAGAAAGTGAAGAAGAACTAAAGAGCCTCTTGATGAAAGTGAAAGAGGAGAGTGAAAATGTTGGCTTAAGGCTCAACATTCAGAAAACTAAGATCATGGCATCCGGTCCCATCACTTCATGACAGATAGATGGGGAAACAGTGGCTGACTTTATTTTTCTGGGCTCCAAAATCACTGCAGATGGTAACTGCAGCCATGAAATTAAAAGATGCTCATCTCTTGGAAGGAAAATTAGGACCAACCTAAACAGCATATTAAGAACCAGAGACATTACTTTGTCAACAAAGGTCTGTCTAGTCAAGGCTATGGTTTTTCCAGTGGTCATGTATGGATGTGAGAGTTGGACTATAAAGAAAGCTGAGCGCAGAAGAATTGATGCTTTTGAACTATGGTGTTGGAGAAGACTCTTGAGAGTCCCTTGGACTGCAAGGAGATCCAACCAGTCCATCCTAAAGGAGATCAGTCCTGGGTGTTCATAGGAAGGACTGATGTTGAAGTGGAAACTCCAATACTTTGGCCACCTGATACGAATAGCTGACTCATTGGAAAAGACCCTGAAGCTGGGAAAGATTGAGGGCAGGAAGAGAAGGGGACGACAGAGGATGAAATGGTTGGATGGCATCATTGACTTGATGGACATGGGTTTGGGTGGACCTCAGGAGTTGGTGATGGACAGGGAGGCCTGGCGTGCTGTGGTTCATGGGGTCGCAAAGAGTCAGACACAACTGAGCAACTGAACTGAACTGAGGAGACAGTGAAATTTTTTGGAATGCTGGTAATGACCTGTTGTTTTATATTCAGTTCAGTTCAGTGGCTCAGTCATGTCCAGCTTTTTGTCACCCCGTGCACTGCAGTATGCCAGGCTTCCCTATCCATCACCAGCTCCTGGAGCTTGCTTAAACTCATGTCCATCAAGTCGGTGATGCCATCCAACCATCTTATGCTGTCATCCCCTTTGCCTCCTGCTCTCAATCTTTCCCAGCATCAGGGTCTTTTCTAAAGAGTCAGTTCTTCACATCAGGTGACCAAAGTATTGGAGCTTCAGCTTCAGTATCAGTCCTTCCAATGAATATTCAGGACTGATTTCCTTTAAGAATAATTGGTTTGATTTCCACGTGGTCCAAGAGACTCTCAAAAGTCTTCTCCAACTCCACAGTTCCAAAGTATCAGTTCTTCAGTGCACAGCTTTCTTTATGGTCCAACTCTCACATCCATACATGACCACTGGAAAAACCATAGCTCTGACTACATGGACCTTTGTCGGCAAAGTAATGTCTCTGCTTTTTAAAATGCTGTCTACCCAAATGATGTATGAAGATCCTGAAGGCTACAACTGAGATCTGACAGCCAAATAAATACATTTAAAAAATAAAATAAAATAAAATGCTGTCTAGGTTTGTCATAGCTTTCCTCCAAGAAGCAAGTGTCTTTTAATTTCATGGCTGCAGTCACCATCTGCAATGATTTTGGAGCCCCCCAAAATAAAGTCTCTCACTGTGTCCATTGTTTCCCCATCTATTTCCCATGAAGTGATGGCACCAGATGCCATGACCTCAGTTTTCTGAATGTTGAGTTTTAAGCCAGCTTTTTCACTCTCCTCTTTCACTTTCATCAAGAGGGTCTTTGGTTCCTCTTGCTTTCTGTCATCTGTGTATCTGAGGCTATTGATATTAATCCCTGCACTCTTGATTCCAGCCTGTTCTTCATCCAGCCTGGCATTTTGCATGATGTACTCTGCATATAAGTTAAAAAAGCAAGATGACAACATACAGACTTGACGTACTCCTTTCCCAATTTGGAACCAGTCTATTGTTCCATGTCCGGTTCTAACTGTTGCTTCTTGACCTGCATACAGGTTTCTCAGGAGGCAGGTATGGTGGTCTGGTATTCCCATCTCTTGAAGAATGTACCATTTGTTGTGATCCACACAGTCAAAGGCTTTGGTGTAGTCAATAAAACAGAAGTAGATGCTTTTCTGGAATTCTGTTGCTTTTTCTATGATCCAACGGATGTTGGCAATTTGATCTCTGGTTCCTCTGCCTTTTTAAATCCAGCTTGAACATTTGGAAGTTCTTGGTTCATTGGTACTTGATATAAAAGTAGATTCAATATATGAAAACACTTTGAACTTTACACTTTATAATTTTAGATTTTTATGTTCTATTTGAATCAAAAGTTGCTTAAAAATGACACTGTAGAAAATTTCGTTAAAATGGAAAGACATTCATGTCATATTATATTAAAATATAGATTAATACAGGTGAAAATTGTATGTAGAGTATGCTACCATCTTTCCTTCATGAACATCTCACATATATTCTTGTAAACGTATAACCTATCTCCAGGAGTATATACAAGTGAATGATGGAAGTAATTGCTTCTAGAAAGGGGGACTGGGAAAGAGATTTAGTTTTTACTTTATGCCCTTTTGTAACTATGTACCTATGTTGGCTATTTAATGCACAAATAAATTAATGCAGATTATTATTTCATTTCTGTGATAATAAAGGTCTGGCACTAGCCTTATTGAAATGATAACCATGTTTACCTCTGGGTGATGGGATTATGGATGGCTTTTCTTTATTTTTGTTTAAACATACCTATATTTTCTCAGTCTTCTAATGTGAACATAGTTTTTTTGTGTTTTTTTTTTTTTTTTTTTTTTTTTTTGCTGTGCTGAGCACCTTGTGTTATCTGAGTTCCCCTGCAGTGAAAGCCTGGAATCCTAACCACTCGGCCACCAGAGAACGCCCAGCGTGTGTTTCTTTTGATAATAAGAAAGTCATCAAACTTGCTTTTGCTTCTGTTTTAACTGTGCCATGTGGCTTGTGGGATCTTAGTTCCGTGACCAGGAATTGAACCCAGGCCCACAGCAGGAAAAAATGCTGAGTTGTAATCACTGGTCTGCCAGGGAAGTCCCTAAACTTGTTTTTGCAGTTCAGTTTTTTAATCAGTGTTATTGAAATATAATTTGCAGACAGTCAAATGCAGTGATTTTATGTAAGCAGTTCAGTTTTACAAAGGTGCACCATCTCGTCATCACTCAAAGACGTGGAGTTTTCACCTCCTTGAAAGTTCTTCTCTGTCTCTTTGCAGTCAGCTTCTCCCCCTCCTAAGGAATCAGCCACTGATCTCATTTCTAGCACCATATAGGTAAGTTTTATCTTCTCTAGAAGGTCACAGAAATGGGATTATACAGTAGGTAACCTTTTGTGTCTGGCTTCTTTCACTCCATTTGAGGTTTGAGATTAATCTATGTTTTGTGTGTATCAATAATTCATTATAATTTTTTTAAATGAACAGTAGTGTGCTAAGCACTTACTGCTTTCTGATCTGTAGAGTACAACCCCATCTACACAGGAAAGAATCCTCCACAGCCTCTCCAGGCACAGCCCCCGCATGCCAGCTGCTGGCTCACATCCTCCACGTCCCGGAGGAGAGACCGCAGTGACCCCCCTTCCCCGTCTCAGGTGAGAGCCACCCTGCTCCTCGCCATTGTTTGCAAGTGACAGCCTCCGGGGCAGATGGAAAGCCGTCAGCCTGAAGGCTGTCAACTGCAGACAAGAATTCCTTTCTTTGTCAGGCTGGGTGGTCTCTGTGGCTGCAGCAGCAGCCTGCACAAAAGACGATAAGCATCGTGAGTGCGTGTAGGAAAACTTCGCCACCACCCAGCGACTCTAACCGCACTCCTTTGTGAGGCTAGGATTAGCCCGTGCGAGGCTTCCCGTGACTGTGTACAAACGTCAGATCGCAGCCCCAGGAGGGCATCCAGAGGTCATTCAGTCCATTTCTCCGCATCGCAACCCCGACCACCTGCATGCTTCGTGAAATACATGTCCCAGAATCTTAGTCATAGACATCTAGAAGGTCCCTTAGAGCTCAACTGCTTCAGCCCTCTTGGGCTTCAAAAAAGGGTCCAGACTTTCCCAGGGTCATGGAGCATGGACAAGAACCCCTGTCCCGGGACGGGCTTCCCTTCCTTTTGGGTGCTCGTTCCATTACCCCAAGCTGCTTTCATTAATAAATCAACCCCCTGCCCAATAGTACAATGTAAAGCATAATTTCTAACTTTTCAATGAAGATGTGTATAAGTGTGAGTGTGTGTGAGAGAGAGAGAGAGAGAGAGAGAGAGAGAGTGTGTGTGTGTGTGTGTGTGTGTGTGTGTCCCTCTGGCTTTGCTTAGGGAAAGGCTCTGTTGCATCTGTGGTTGCGTATGGCAGGCCAGCCTCGTTTATGGAGTAGTTTGGCGCCCTCTACTGGTTACCAGTTACACCACCACCAGCTTACCCTTTCTGGGCGCCCACAGTGCAGGACATTCGGTGTGTGCCTTTACTGCTCATTTCAAATTCAAAACACAGGCCTCCACTAGGCAGTTTTATCCTTATTTTATAGATGAGGAAGTAGAGGCTCTTAGATGGGCTTCACAAAGGACAGAAATGGTATGGACCTAACAGAAGCAGAAGATATTAAGCAGAGGTGGCAAGAATACACAGAAGAACTGTACAAAAAGATCTTCACGACCCAGATAATCACGATGGTGTGATCACTCACCTAGAGCCAGACATCCTGGAATGTGAAGTCAAGTGGCCTTAGAAAGCATCACTATGAACAAAGCTAGTGGAGGTGATGGAATTCCAGTTGAGCTACTTCAAATGCTGAAAGATGATGCTGTGAAAGTGCTGCACTCAATGTGCCAGCAAATTTGGAAAACTCAGCAGTGGCCACAGGACTGGAAAAGGTCAGTTTTCATTCCAATCCCAAAGAAAGGCAATGCCAAAGAATGCTCAAACTACTGCACAATTGCACTCATCTCACATGCTAGTAATGCTCAAAATTCTCCAAGCCAGGCTTCAGCAATACGTGTACCATGAACTTCCAGATGTTCAAGCTGGTTTTAGAAAAGGCAGAGGAACCAGAGATCAAATTGCCAACATCCATTGGATCAATGAAAAAGCGAGAGAGTTCCAGAAAAACATCTATTTCTGCTTTATTGACTACGCCAAAGCCTTTGACTGGATCACAATAAACTGTGGAAAATTCTTAAAGAGCTGGGAATACCAGACCACCTGACCTGCCTCTTGAGAAACCTGTACACAGGTCAGGAAGCAACAGTTAGAACTGGACATGGAACAGTAGACTGGTTCCAAATCGGAAAAGGAGTACGTCAAGGCTGTATATTATCACCCTGCTTATTTAACTTACATGCAGAGTACATCATGAGAAACGCTGGGCTGGAAGAAGCACAAGCTGGAGTCAAGATTGCCGGGATAAATATCAGTAACCTCAGATGTGCAGATGACACCACCCTTATGGCAGAAACTGAAGAGGAACTAAAAAGCCTCTTGATGAAAGTGAAAGAGGAGAGTGAAAAAGTTGGCTTAAAGCTCAACATTCAGAAAACTAAGATCATGGCATCTGGTCCCATCACCTCATGGGAAATAGATGGGGAGACAGTGGAAACAGTGTCAGACTTTATTTTTGGGGGCTCCAATATCACTGCCGATGGTGACTGCAGCCATGAAATTAAAAGACACTTACTCCTTGGAAGGAAAGTTATGACCTACCTAGATAGCATATTAAAAAGCAGAGACGTTACTTTGCCAACAAAGGTGTGTCTAGTCAAGGATATGGTTTTTCCCGTGGTCCTGTATGGATGTGAGAGCTGGACTGTGAAGAAAGCTGAGCGCAGAAGAATTGATGCTTCTTGGCGGGTCCCAGCAGCTCGGGGGGCGGGAGGAGCGGCCGCGGTCAGGCTACTCAGCCTCGCGAAGGCTCTCGGCGCGCTGGGCCCTCGGGCACCCGGCTCTCGCCCGCCCGGCCGCCACGATGCCAAGAGGAAGGTCCGCTCCGCCGAGGGGCGGCGAAGGAGGAGCCCAAGAGGAGATCGGCGAGGTGGTCAGCTAAACCGGCTCCTGCAAAAGTGGAAACGAAGCCAAAAAGGGCGGCGGGAAAGGATAAATCTTCAGACAAAAAAGTGCAAACAAAAGGGAGAAGAGGAGCAAAGGGAAAACAGGCGAAGTGGCCAACCACGAGACTAAAGAAGACTCGCCTGCAGAAAGTGGGGAGACTAAAAACAGGAGAGCCCAGCCTCTGATGCAGCAGAAGAGACAGAAGCCAAGTCTGATCAATAGCCACACACTCAGTCCTGTCAGTGGCCCGTCTCCCTTCTTGTACAATCCAGAGGAATATTTTTATCAACTGTTTTGTAACTGCAAGTTTTTTAGTAGCTCTAGAAACGTTTTTAAAAAGGAGGGAATCCCACCTCATCCCATTTTTTAAGTGTAAATGCTTTTTTTTAAGAGGTGAAATCATTTGCTGGTTGTTTAGTTTTTGTTACAACCAGAAAATAGTGGGATATTGGATACGGGAGGCTTTGATTGTCTTGGGTATCAGCTTAACATTCCATAGATGGGGGGTAGCTTTTATATCCTATAATACAAAAGCATACTAAATGGCAGTTTGGAGTCAGTTGTGCATTTAATGTCTTGAACAGTTTAAATTACTTCTCTTCCCATATTGTTTTGGTAGAATTATTTCCTGCAGCAAACCACTTTTTGATCTTGGCTCTCCTGGTCAGAATTTTGTGCACTATGCTATAACATCTTTGGTCGTGGTAGTCCAGTTTTCCTAGTGTGCTGTGAACAATTGATAGTTTGGGTATGTAGTGTATGTGATATTAAATTGTGAATCAGTGGGACTTATGATGTAATAACATATCAATATTTGAAGATATTGGTACTTGATGTCCTGTTAAGGAAAGTTTACTCCAAATTTTAAGCTGCAAAGTCACTGGAATAACTGTTAAGAATCACAACTACATGATATTTTACATTTCTGGTATGTATATGAAGAATTGTGTACAAATTGAAATGTCTGTGTAGTGATCCTCAAGACAACCAATAAAATCTCAGTCATAAAAGAAAAAAAAAAAAAAAGAATTGATGCTTTTGAACTGTGGTGTTGGAGAAGACTCTTGAGAACCCCTTGGACTGCAAGGAGATCCAACCAGTCCAGCATCATTGGAAGGACTGATGCTGAAGCTGAAACTCCAATACTTTGGCCACCTGATGCGAAGAGTTGACTCATTGGAAAAGACCCTGATGCTGGGAGGGATTGGGGGCAGGAGGAGAAGGGGACGACAGAGGATGAGATGGCTGGATGGCGTCCCAGACTCAATGGACATGAATTTGAGTAAACCCCGGGAGTTGGTGATGGACAGGAAGGCCTGGTGTGCTGCGATTCATGGGGTCGCAAAGAGTCGGACACAACTGAGCAACTGAACTGAGAAATCAGATATTCTGCCCTAAGTGTCTGAGCCTGGATTCAACCCTAGCTTTGTGGGATCCCAAGTTCCTTCCATTCCTCTGTGTCAATACCACTTGTCACAATCCTGACACTGTGTGTAGCACGTTCCCATTAAAACAACCTGTACATCCCTCAAAATCTGCCAGGACCTGGATGTTAATGCCTGTTTGCACAGTAGGGAGGCCTGGGCTGCAACATCAGTGACGTCTCCAGGGTTCATGTCCAGTAGGCCCCGTAAACTCTCTGCCAGGCTGCTGCCCAGGAGAAGCACACACAGGTCCACAAGGGAACTTCTTCCCGGGGCAGTCTTCATACAGGAGAGGGGTTAGGAGACCGTCTTCCCACCCAGGGGACCTACCTGTATTCCAGGCTCCAAGGGACTCAAAGATAGAGAAAACACATATTCAACTTGTGGGGAACCCTCTCTGCATGATTCCAGAGCCCCTGGTGTGTCTGTGTGTCTGTGTAATGAGTGAATGGATAGATGGAGCGGCTGAGTGGCAGAGGCTGTGCAGGTCGGGGTGGTCAGGCGGGTGTATTGAATACTATAAAGAGATTGATTTCAGTTTCATTTGAAGAATCCGTTCCTATCAGTCGGAGCACTCCACATACAGAGATGGGTGAATTCGTAGACTTGAGCTCCAGTTCTCAGATATGCAAGCAGAAGAGTTAAGATGACCCCAGCAGAGATGTTGTAGAGGGATTTCCAGCTCCTGTATGATATTTTCTATTTTAAATTAAAAAAAAATATTTTAAAAATTTATTTTTTAATTGAAGGATAATTGCTTTACAGAATGTTGTTGTTTTCTGTCAAACATCAATGTGAATCAGCCATAGGTATACATATGTCCCCTCCACCAGCATCAAGATTTAGAAATTGGATGATTTCACATAAAAATCCCAATGTTCAGCTCCTCTTTAACAGAGTGGAAGCCCTGGCTTCACTGGGCCTGCTTCAGTCTTTTCACGGCTATCCCCTCATTTCCCTGTTGTTCCCCCAGAAATGAGGACTGGGATGCCATTTCTCATTGTACATTGCTGTTATTTTAACTATAAAAATAAAACATTTTTTAAAGTTCTTTCTGAAAAAGAGAAAAAATAAAAGACCAAGTCATTTGTTTAACAAAAATGGAGCCCAACATATTTATCTGTGAAAGTGAAGAAACTTGTATACATTTAAAAGGCAGGTGCTCAACTGGCTCTCTTGGTTTTCCTTGCCAGCTTGGACCCCAGGACTATTTGAGTTTGCTGCCCTAGAGAGCCTTTGGTGTCTCCTTGTTCCTGCTCTGTGGACCTCGGGTCAGATTCTCACCTGATGGCCATTTGGGTCTTCAGCTTTACTGCCATGAGTATCGTCGTGGTTCTCGTGGTGTAAGGTAAGAAGAAATCCTGCCCGGAGAGGCTGCTGTGAATTTCCAGTTAAGTGAGACGATAAAGGCCCAGCAGACCACACTGATGCCTCTGCCCAGGGAAACCCTTCAGAGATGTAGTGCCTTGATCATGACTTTCCTGAAGTGGCCATCCTCCCAGCACTTTCCTCCTAGCCCTCCCCTCCCCAACCCAGCCACACGGATGGTGCTCTGATTCCTGGAGTGCTGTTCAAAGTGGGGACATGCTTCTGGTGTGGTCTGAGCAGCTCAGTCAGCAGGACAGACCCCGCCCTCAGTTCAGACACCCTGCTTTGATTCCTGTCATCTCAGATCGCATCCTCTGTTTTCATCAGTCACATCACATGTTGATCCCCACTGAGTCTGTGAGACACCAAGACCTTCAGATTGCTTTTTCATGAACCCTTGTCAAGAGAGTTGTACCCCTACCTTAACCGAAAATCATAGACAGTGCAGGTTGAACATGCAGGATATAATTTCAGCTCCCACTTACACAGAGAAAGACCACTTCATCAAACACCCTGACAAGATTGTTGAAATGAGGAAGTTCACACTAATACACTGAATATTTTACCCATAGTTATGCTCCTCCAAGAATGGATCTTGATTTTGTAAAGCAAAAACCCCCAAATACATTAACATTCTTCCTAATTTAATATCATTCATAAGTTTGATTAGTACGATTTCTACATTTTCATGTAGGTTGGTATTACATTTTAGGTATTTTGCTTATCAGAGTCACTCATCACTGTAGAAAACTTAGAAAATACAAAAGCATAAAGGAAACAATTAGAAAACTGGGATCTATAATATAAAAACTTACAATTCAATAATTTAAAATAATTCAATTTAAAATGGGCAAAGATCTTGAATAGACATTTCTCCAAACAAGATATGCAAATGGCCAATATGCACATGAAAAGATATTCCACATAATTAATCTTTAAGGAAATGGAAATCAGTTTCTTGAGAGGCACATCATTAATTCGTTGCTATATTCCTGGTCCTCAGCATAAGACCTCGCTTGGAGTGTAGGGTCTTAAAGTTGCTGATTGAATGTATGTACAAATGAAAGAATGAGGGAGTGTATGAACAAAAGAATTGCAGGGAGGGAAATAGTCCAGAAGCAAGAGGAATGCAGGACCAGCCTAGAAGATAGAAAGATAGAGCATAAAGTTCAGTGAAAATTCATGGAGCGTAAGTCCCCCCACAAGGCAGCTGGAACACTTGCTGGGGATTAACTGCAGGCTTGGTGTCAGATGCCGCAGTCCATGGGGTTGCAAAGAGTCGGACATGACTGAGCAACTGAACTGAACTGGGGTCAAATGATTTTTGAGCAAACGGTTAAAGATGTACTCTTTTCTTGGGGAGGTGCCACAGTATGCAGTTTGTGGGGTCTTAGTTGCCCGACCAGGGATTGAACCCAGACCCTTAGCAGTGAAAGCATATGGAGTCCTAAGCACTGGACCGCCAGGGAACTCCCTAAAGCTGTTCTTTAGAAAAATGAAACTGTAAGACCAAGTATGAGATGGGTCAGAAGCAGAGACTGGGAGACCAGCCTGGAGGCTGTTCAGGCAGAAGACAGTGGGAGCTGAATTAGGCCTGCAGTGGGACCAGAGAAGGGATGGAAGGCAGAGGCACTCATCCAATTCCCAAACATTATAAAAACTGTAAAAAAAAAAAAAAAAAAAGTGTGTCTGGTGACAAATAGTTCACTGTTCAATGGGGCTCCAACTATTAGAGGAAGTACTTGCCAATAAAATTTAAGTGGTTTGCGGTCTGAAGTTGTGACCACACTTTCTATAAGGGTAATTGAAAGGAAAACAAAAACCCCAGTTGGGGGTAGTAAGAAAACAGGGAACCATGAGACTATCATCCCATTATGTGAATTGGAGTTCATCCACATAATGAATGAGCCCGGGGTCATGTTCATCCTCCTTTGGTCCTATTTAAGACTGGCAACAATAACTCTCAAACGAGGCTTCAAACAGAGACAGTCTTGTTTGTTTCAAGCCATGAAGGGCATTGCAGGGACCATGTATTAGGGTATTAGCCATGTAGCGTATTGCAAGGACCTGGTTTCTGATCCCAGCTCTGAATGAGTACTAGTGGAGAAGTAAGAGGAAGACATTCCGTTAATAATGTCGAGACTTAGAGTTTAGTGGTTGAGATTATTGATACCGGGGCTGGGCTGTGTCTGGCTGAACTCAGCTCTGTCACTAGATTATGGCCTTGAATAAATTATTTAACATCTCTTTACCTTATTATCTCATCTATAAACTGGGATTAGTGAATACAATCATTGAGTAGCTACAAAAATTTATTAATAAATTTTAAATGCTTAGAAACACCTACAATATACTAAGCACCACAGAACTGAACTGAACTGGGAAGTGTTTCCTGTTATTATTACAAAAAATAATGGCGAAAGCTAGGCCACAGTGGAGTGAACTGTTCTGAAGTAGAGTGTTCCCTGTTTCCAAAGGTGTATAAATACCAGAGCTGAGTTGGTTATTGGGTTCAGCTTTGGACATTGAGTTTTCAGCACTGGTGAGGCCTCTGAGTAGGTTTATTCAGCATTATTCATTCTGTTTATTTAATTCCACAAACATTTAATGAGCAGCTACTCTGTGCAGACGCTGTTCTGGTGATACTGGGATGAATCAGACAGTCCCAACTCTCAAGGACCTGATGATTTAGTTAAGGAGGCAGGTAGGTATCACTTCTTATGTGGAGGAGCCACAGTGCCAGCACACATGAGTTTGACAGGAGCCCAAGGAAGGTGACAGGGCAGGTTTCCTGGAAAAGGCAGTAAGAAGCAAAGTCCCCTGGCCCACATTCAGGACCTGGAATGCAGAGTGGGAAAAGATCTGCCCGTGCTGGTCAGTGGGTGACTAGATTTTGGCTTTCAGCAGATAATCATCTTTCCTAGTTCCTGTCCTTAATTGGATTGTTTGAACCCTCCTACTTCTTATTGCTTCTGGAAAGAATATTGTTGTTAGTCTTTAAGATGTTTTCTAAATCCCTTTGCACATACATTTTATGGATCAAGGTTTCAATATGATGGTTTGCCTCGATCACTTTATCTTTTGGTTCAGGGAGGTTGAAATCTTAAGTTTTTCCAGAAGGGTATGAGTTACAGACAAAAGAGACTGCATTTCTGGGCCACTAAAGCAATACAACATAGGTCTACAGGATCAGGCTAATTTCTGTGTCCCCGTGTACTCATCCCAGACAGTTGCCGGACTTGGTGAGCTCCTTACCATGGGTGTTCTCCTATTGTACATTTCTGCTAGTGATGTTCAAAGTGGCTACCTTAAGAGGTAAAGCCCAGCAACCAGGGGTAAAAATGGAAGTAAAAAAAGAAAGCCACGCACATGGACTGTTTACTAGGTGATGAAGACAAGTATGTTCACAGCCTGTCCTCTCGGGTGTGAGTAACCCCAGTGATGCTCTCAGAGAGGAGGTCGATCAGGAAATGCTGCCGAGCTTTTCATCCCCCCTCCTGGCTTCCATTCGTACCTGCCTGCTCCTTTTCAAGCTCCGCTGGGGCTTTCAGTTCTTCCTTTGCTTTGCTCGTTACTCCTCTCTCAGCCAGGAGCACGGTTGGTCTGGGAGGTGAGAGGCGCAAGGCAAGAAAATAGGTGTAGTCATAGATTTTTCCTGACACTGAATGGGGTGAGGCAGGAACATGTTTACCGCTCTCTCCTCCTCGCCTGTTTTCCTTTTGTGCCCCCACCAAGATGACTCACGCCGCTGTGCTCTGGGCAAGCCCTGCGGCCTTTGTCACTGCATGGGATGTGCAGATTGGGGCCTGTTCTCCTCTTTTCTCTCAAGGAGGAGCCTTGGTTTAGCCTGGTTGAGGCTTCAGCTAACAATTCAGACCCAGTTACACGAAACTTGCTAATGAAGGTCAGGAAGCCCAAGGGGAGGGAGTTACCGGTAAAGGGAAAACCCAGAAGCTCATCAAGAGTTAACAAAATACCAGGACCGGAGCAGCATGTCCTATGGTCCATGTCCTTCAGCATTCAAGCTTGGAGTGCTTTCTTGGGGAGGAAGTTCTAGGGGCTAATTATTCTCAAAAGGTTACCTTGGGAGAGAACAGTTATCTTGCCTCTCTAAGGGAAAAGAAACAAATATTGAGGTCTCAAAGGCTCTGTGTTTTGTTCAGTCGCTCAGCTGTGTCTGACTCTTTGCGTCCCCATGGACTGCACCACGCCAGGCTTCCCTGTCCTTTACCATCTCCCGGAGTTTGCTCAAACTCACGTCCACCGAGGCTCTTAGAGCTGCGCAGAGTCTAGGGGGGTCATTTAGGGTGCTCAGAGTGTGCTGCCCATTAGAATCATAGGGATGGGGGAGAGGGTGCTTTATAAAATCCTAATACCCAGATCTCACCCCTGATCACTGACATCAGACTCTGTGTTTTTTAAATTCCTCGGGTGCTTCCAGGGTGCAGCCAAGTTTGGGAACCTGTGGACCTGACCCTTACTATTAGACCTGTGGTTGGTGGAGCTGCAACTCCATTAGGGAGCTCATTAGAAATGCATAGCTCGAGGCCCACCAAGGACCTGCTGAATCAGAATCGGCATTTTAAGTGGATCACCAGGTGACTTGTATGTGCTTTACAATTTGAGAAGCAGTTACTCTTCTTCGAACATTGGGCAGTTGGCAACAAGGGGCCCAAACTCTGTCTACTCACTGGAGCTAGGCAGTAGCTTTTCCCTTAGAGGGGCCCTCACACTCCACTTTACCAGAGTGCGACACCTGGATGGATTCATTAACTTCCATTACCTGCCTGGGCCCAGTCAGAATTTGAATTTTTAAAAAACTTATTATAAAATTTACCATTAGTAGCATGTAGTACATTCACAATGTTGTGAAACTGCCGCAATAGAACATTTCATTACCCCCAAAGGAAACCCCACACTAATTAAGCAGTCACTCCTCATCTCTTTCTCCCCTCAGTCCCTGCCAACCACTCATATGCCTTTTATGTTACTATGGGTTTGCTTATTCCAAATGTTTCATATAAAAGAAATGCATAATATTTTCAAGGTTCATTCATGTTGTAGCATGTGTCAGTACTTCCTTTCTATGGCTGAGTTATTTTCCTTGTATGGATATGCCACATTTTATTTATGTTTATCATTTGATGGACATTTGGGTAGTTTCACTCTTTTGGTTATTGTGAACAGTGCTGCTATGAGCATTTGTGTGCAAGTTTTTGTGTGAACACCTGTTTTCAGTCTCTGAGGACTTCAGTTCTTTTTACCCAGAAGTGAAATTGCTGACTTCTGTGCTGACTTATTGCTGACCATGTTTAGCTTTTTGAAGGAGAGCCAAACCATTTGCCATCAGCAACATTGTTTTACATTCCGGCTAGGAGGATGCCAGTTTTCCCACATCTTTGCTAACACTTGCTATTTTGTTTTCTTTTTTCTCTTAATTCTAGTCATGTAGTTGGTGTGAAATGGTCTCTCACCTCACTTTGATCTGATGCTTTTCCGTTTCCATTTCACTAATGATGAATATCTTTTCATTGTGCTTGTTTGGCCATTTGTAGAAATATATCTATTTAAGTCCTTTGCTCATTTACAAACCATTGTCTTTTTGTTACTTAGTTGTAAGAATTCCCTTTTTAGATACAGGTATGTCTCTTGCTTTTCAAGTTTGCTTTATGTCATTTTGCACTTATGAAAGACCTTCACTAGTAACCATTTTTGCATTAAAAAAATTAATTTGTATTTGAGTATAATTGCTTTACATTGTTAGTTTCTGCAAAGTGAATCAGCTATACATATACAGACATCCCATCTTTTTTGGAGTTCCTTCCCATTTAGGTCCCAGCAGGCATTGAGTAGAGTTCCCTGTACTTATCATAAGTTCTCTGTTTTATACACCGCAGTCTGTATTTGTCAAAAGCAATCTCCCAATTCATCCCTCCCGTTCCCCCCTTGGTATCCACACCTTTGTCCTCTACATGCGTCACATTTGTTTGGCAACGAGCCGTGACAGAGGCGGCTCACTCTGAGAGAGTGACACCAAGAACCTCCTTCCCCTGGATCTACCCTCAGCACCTTGGCCTCCAGTCACCATAGCTGTGAACTGTCTCTGAGCATCTGTGCTTTATCTTCACTTATTTTGTGCATACACATTCATTAGCAAGATGTGTTCTAAGCTAATTGCTTCTTTGCTTTGTGGCATTTTGGTTTACAAAAGATTTCTTAGCAATGGTCTACTTTTGGATAGGGGACATGGGAACCTGTATATGATTTCCAAATATCTTCTCCCATTCTGTGAGTTGTCTTTTCACTTTCTTGAGGGTGTCCTCTGATGAACAAAAATTCTTAATTTTGATGAAGTTAAATTTAACTGATTTTTCTTTTGCTGCTCATGCTTTTGGTGTCAAATAGAATTTGAGATTTTATCACCTGGACAAGATCCATGGATAGGGAGCAATCTGAGGAGAAAGGCAGTAGTGATGGCTTGAGGTTTCTGTCTCCAGTTCAACCAGAAAATCTCAGCATTTGTATGCTTTATATAAGGTCTTTCAGTTCGAATATATGTATAACTGATAGAACCACTAACTTAATGTTTCTCAAACTTTAATCATTAACTATTGAGGGAAACTGCAGTGTGCCAGCTTGCTCTAAAACCTAGTTCCAAATGGTATATGTAGTAATTAGAACTTAATGTTTGCTGGCTTTAGTTAAGTTTTATTTGTAATAAAGAAAAAGCATACATTTTAAGAAAATCATGCAATGTTTCATTTGTTAAATTTGCCACACATTTGGGAAGTTAGGATTTGGCTCAAATTCCAAACCCACTCCCTACTTGGTGGCGACTCATCCACACTGAAGAAATATTCTAGGAAAAGATAGCCGAGCTCTTGCTTACCAGCCTTGGGTACCTGGTGCTACATCTGTATGATGTCACACAGCAAGTGAAAACCTGGGTGTTCTTTGCTGTTTAAACCAAAATCTAAAAAGATCCTGTCCCCCTAGGCCAGGCATTCAGTATATTCAGACCAATCATCTATTGATCTCTCTTGAATTGGCACTACTGTAACTACTAGCTGCCATCATTTTTGGAATCTTTCTGTGTGCCAGGCATTGTGCTAAAAGGCTGCATCTAATCCTCCTAACAACCATGGAAGTGGTTCCATAATTATCCTCATTTTACTACTGGAGAAACTGAATTCAGGTTAATTCATGACTTTCTGAAGTCATGCAGATGGCAAGTGTCAGGGATAGGGTTTAACCCAAGTCTGACTCCAGTTCCAAAGAAAGGCAATGCCAAAGAATGTTCGAACTACGGCAAAATTGCACTCATCTCACATGCTAGCAAAATAATGCTCAAAATTCTCCAAGCCTGTGAACCGAGAACTTCCAAATGTTCAAACTGGATTTAGAAAAGGCAGAGGAAGCAGAGATCAAATTGCCAACATCCATTGGATCATAGGAAAAGCAAGAGAGTTCCAGAAAAACACCTACTTCTATTTTATTGACTATGCTAAAGTCTTTGTGTGGATCACAACAAACTGTGGAACATTCTTTAAGAGATGGGAACACCAGACCACCTGACCTGCCTCCTGAGAAATCTATATGCAGGTCAAGAAGCCATAGTTAGAACCGGACATGGAACAATCAACTGGTTCCAAATTGGGAAAGGAGTAGGTCAAGGCTGTATACTGTCACCCTGCTTATATAACTTATATGCAGATTGCATCATGCAAAATGCTGGGCTTGATGAAGCACAGGCTGGAATCAAGATTGCAGGGATTAATATCAATAACCTCCGATACACAGATGATACCACCCTTATGGCAGAAAGTGAAAAGGAACTAAAGAACCTCTTGATGAAAGTGAAAGAGGAGAGTGAGAAAGCTTGCTTAAAACTCAACATTCAGAAAACTAAGATCATGGCACCTGGTCCCATCACGTCATGGCAAATAGATGGGGAAGCAATGGAAACAGTGAGAGACTTTATTTTCTTGGGCTCCAAAATCACTGCAAATGGCGACTGCAGCCATGAAATCAAAAGACTCTTGCTGCTTGGAAAAAAAGCTATGACCAACCTAGCATATTAAAAAGCAGAGACATTATTTTGCCAACAAAGTCTGTCTAGTCAAAGCTAAGGTTTTTCCAGTAGTTATGTATGGATATGAGAGTTGGACTATAAAGAAGGCTGAGTGCTGAAGAATTGATGCTTTTGACCTGTGGTGTTGGAGAAGGCTCCTGAGAGTCCCTTGGACTGCAAGGAGATCAAAGAAGTCGATCCTGAAGGAAAAATTGGTCCTGAATATCATTGGAAGGACTGATGTTGAAGCGGAAACTCCAAAGTTTGGCGACCTGATGCGAAGAACCGACTCATCGGAAAAAGCCCTGATGCTGGGAAATTTTGAAGGCAGGAGAAGGGAACGACAGAGGATGAGATGGCTGGATGGCATCACCGACCCGATGGATGTGAGTGTGAGCAAGCTCCGGGAGTTGGTGATGGACAGGGAGGCCTGGGGTGCTGCAGTCCATGGGGTCACAGAGAGCCGGACACGACTGAGCGACTGGACTGAGTCCAAAGCCCATACTCTGAACTACCAAGCGAAACTGTTGTTTCAGGGATGACCAGATGCTGATCGCTGATCTCCGCGCTGGCTCTCGCGCTGGCTCAGGAACCGGCAGGAAGCCTCGGCGCCGACGCGTGCGCAGACCTCACGCTCCGCCTCTCCTCCCCCACTTCCTTCTGGGACTGCGCAGGCGCGCCCTCTAGGGGGCGGTGCCGGCGACTCCCGCGGGGCCACCAGCGCGCGTGCGCGGAGCTAGAGCCGCCGACCGCGGGCAGGTTGGAGATGGCCGCCGCCGGGGCGGCTTCGTCGGGGCCGGCGGCTTCAGAACCGCCAGCGGAGCTGTCCGCCTCAGTGCGGGCGAGCATCGAGCGGAAGCGGCAGCGGGCGCTGATGCTGCGCCAGGCCCGGCTGGCGGCCCGGCCGTACCCGGCGCCGGCCGCTGCGGCCGCTGGAGGTAGCCGGGCCTTGGCGGCGCCTGCCTCTCCTCTGCTGGGGGCCGGGCCGCGTCCTGGACGGGGCGCCCCGCTCTCGCGTCTGCGCGCAGACGCGTGCCAGCCCCGGGGCGGGGCGGGCGGAGGGGGCAGGGAGTGCGCCCGTCGGGGACTGGCACTGCGGGCCGTCCGGGCCACAGGGCGACCCCGACTCCCAGCGCTGGCCTTTCCTCCCTGCCTTGGGCGGCCCAGCCGCCGCCCTTAGTCTGGGGATGCAGCCTCCCTCGCCGTCTGGAGGTGCCAGCCAGGGTCTCAGCTCCCCCTCGCTGCTCTCTTCCTGCAGTGTCCGCGGGCCCCAGGGGTGGTCTTTGTGTAAAGCTTAGACCTTACAGCTCCTGTGAGTAGGAGCCCTGCGCCAGCTCATGCATCCGTGTAACACGGGCTGGTACGCAGTGCTTGCTACGCGCTGGGAGCAGACAGGCCCTAGCTCCTGCCTTCCTGGGGGTAGCAGAGTGCACCTTTGCGCTTCACGTTTTTCAGATTGGCTCATGTGATTCAAACAGCTAACCTTGAGTTCTTTAGGGCAGGGCTTGGTATCCGTGTTATACTGAGATGATAACTGAGGATCAGGAAAGGAAAGGGGGTTTGCTCAGGTTCATCCCAGTAAGTGCAAAGGCTAATCAGGACTAGAGCTCAGGTCGTCTGACGCTGGATTCAGGGCCCTTCCTTGCTCACTAGTTGCCTCTGCTATACTAGGCATTTCTCTCACTCTTAGGATGAAGGGCTGTTATTCTTGCTTGGATTTCATCTTTCCCTTTTCTTAGAGCAGCACTTGGCTACCTGTCTCTTTGCCTATCATGTAATTCTCCAGTGGGGGTCAACCAGTCATTTTCCCCAGAGAAGTACAGTTTGGGTGACATGTGGTTCTTCAGGATTGCCTCTATAATGTGAAGCACCTGTTTTCCTAAACCTGTGTCCAAACCTACCTGAGCAGTTGAGCTCAGTCAGAACTGTGTGATCTGCTACCCCTTCTCATCAGCCAGAAGAAAGGAAGAGTGAAAAGAGCTGGCTGCATGTCTGTATTCATTCATACTGACACGGAATCTGCACATTTTGGCCACTTTTAAGCATTCTAGGGTCAGGACAAAATGTTCTTCATCTGCATGGATTAATTCAATTCATGATTCCATAAAGATTTCTAAATGTGTAAAATGGCTATGGGACAGGGGTGCAAAGTAGAGCATAAAGTGGTATTAAATGTCTGATAATGGAAAGCAAGGCAGCATGAATATCTTGTAAGATTTCTTGGGCATTTACCAAAGAACTGAACTGTGTTGTTGCATTATAGACAACCTGTGCTTCGAGTTAGTTAGGTGCTGAGATTTTTGTTCTTTGTAATACTTTTATTTCCATATGTATAGTTTTCATATTCTCTGTGTGCTATGACATGCCTTGGAAAAGACTGAGAAGAACTTGCTTAGAATGTGTTGCTAAGAGTAGTGCTACGGGCCTGGGGAAATGCAAGGCACAGCCGTGGAGAGAAATGGGGCTTGGGTTTTGGCCTGATTTAGCGTTGTCCCAGGGACGGGAGCCTGGTGGGCTGCCGTCTGTGGGGTCGCACAGAGTTGGACACGACTGATGTGACTTAGCAGCAGCAGCATTGTTCAGGATCCTGCTCTAATTATAGTCTTAATAACCACAGCTTCCCTTCTTCTTATGACATTCATGAAATCAAAATCATATTCTGGTACATTTTCTATCCAGTCAGTAAGTATTCATGGAATGCTAAACTATTTTTCAGAATTACAGAGATAAAAGCGCTCAGGCTAATGCAGGGATATAAGGAGATGAACGGGCAGTATAGTAAAATATGAAAATTGCTGTTAACTGTAGAAACAGGCTTATTATACTCTAATCCCTTTATATAATAGAAAAAGAAATTGAGGCCAGGGAAGGGGAGTGATTTAAGCAGAATAATACCTCTATGTCTTAAAGAATTAGTTATAACATACTTTAATGTAAAGTGCACTTATCTGAATTTTACCTGTGTGAGTGCTCATGTCTAATACACAGCATCAATATACTGTACTGACACTTCCAGAACCTTAGAAGTTTCCCTACTGTCACTTCCTGATCAGTTACTCACCCTCAGAAGTAACTACTCTTCTGAGGATTTGATTAGTACCATCTGTTTTTGAACATTATATGAATGGAATCATACAGTATCTGACTTCTTTTGGTCAAAGTAATACCTGAGAGATTCATCCCTGTTGTTGCATGTATTGGTAATCTGTTCATTTATATGATTTATATCATATAATTTATATCATTTATATGTTCTATAGTACTCTTTTATGTTTTTACATTGTAGTTTTTCCATTTCCCTTTTGATGGAAATTTGGGTTGTTTCCAGTTTGGAGCTATTAAAAGGAAAACATTTGTGAGCATTTTGATATATGTTTTATGGTGGACATATGCACACATTTCTATTGTGTATATACCTAGAAATGTAACCCTGGCTCCTAGGGGGAATGTGTATTTAGCTTTAGTATACGCAGAATACATCATGAGAAACGCTGGGCTGGAGGAAGCACAAGCTGGAATCAAGATTGTGGGAGAAATATCAATAACCTCAGATATGCAGATGACACCACCCTTATGGCGAAAAGTGAAGAAGAACTAAAGAGCCTCTTGATGAAAGTGAAAGAGGAGAGTGAAAAAGTTGGCTTAAAGCTCAACATTCAGAAAACTAAGATCATGGCATCCGGTCCCATCCCTTCATGGCAGATAGATGGGGAAAGAGTGGAAACAGTGACTGACTTTATTTTTTTGGACTCCAAAATCACTTCTGATGGTGATTGCAGCCATGAAATAAAAAGACGCTTACTCCTTGGAAGAACAGCTATGACCAACCTAGACAGCATATTAAAAAGTAGAGACATTACTTTGGCAACAAAGGTCTGTCTAGTCAAGGCTATGATTTTTCCAGTGGTCATGTATGGATGTGAGAGTTGGACTATAAAGAAAGCTGAGCACTGAAGAATTGATGCTTTTGAACTGTGGTGTTGGAGAAGACTCTTGAGAGCCCCTTGGACTGCAAGGAGATCCAACCAGTCCATCCTGAAGGAGATCAGTCCTGGGTGTTCATTGGAAGGACTGAAGCTGAAACTCCAATACTTTGGCCACCTGATTCGAAGAACTGACTCCTTGGAAAAGACCCTGATGCTGGGAAAGATTGAGGGCAGGAGCAGAAGGGGACGACAGAGGATGAGATGATTGGATGGCATCACTGACTCAATGGACATGAGTTTGGGTAAACTCCGGGAGTTGGTGATGGACAGGGAGGCCTGGTGTGCTGCGGTTCATGGGGTCGCGAAGAGTCGGACATGACTGAGTGACTGAACTGAACTGAGGCATTACCAAACAGTGGTTATATCAATTTAGAATCTTACCAGCAATATATGACAGCCTCAATACCACATCTTCATTTGGTATTGTCAGTCTTTTTCATTTTGAGTATTCTGGTGGGAGTGGTGGTATTTCATTATGGTTTTAATTTGTATTTTCCTAATTTCTAATGATAGAGCTTTTTCTTGTGGTTACTGGATATTTGCGTGTTTTCGTTTGTGAAGTTTCCCTTCTGGGCTTTTGCCTTTTTTTAAGGCTCCGTCTTTCTTTTACTGAAGTGGAAGTGTTAGTTGCCCAGTTGTGTCCGACTCTTTGTGACCCCTTAGCAGTAGCCCGCCAGGCTCCTCCGTCCATGGGATTCTCCAGGCAAGAATAGTGGAGTGGGTTGCCATTCCCTTCTCCAGGGGGTCTTCCCGACCCTGGGATCAAACCTGGGGTCTCCTGCACTGCAGGAGCATTCTTTACCATCTGAGCCACCAGGGACACCTGTTTATAGGATTTCACTGTGTATTCTGGATATGAGTCTTTTGTCAGATATACATCTTGCAAATAGCTTCTGCCAGGTTTCATCTTGTCTTTTTACTCTCATAATGGTGTCTTTTGATGAATAGAGGTTTTTCCTTTATATATTTTATTGAAGTGAGTTGACTTACAGTGAATGTTTCGGGTGCACAGGAAGGTGGCTCAGTTATACATACACACCTGTGTTACTTTTCGAGTTATTTTCCATTGCAGGTTATTACAAGGTATTGAGCATCATTCTCTGTGCTGTACTGTAAACCTTTGTTGCTTGTTGCATATCTATTTTTTTTAAATTAGAAATCTAACGTTTTGTTCATACGAAGTCAAGCAAGTGGAATCAAACTGTCATACATTTTTTAGTTAGGCAAAATTCATGTTTTCTAAAAGTATTATACCTAATGTTCATATATTTGTATATAAAAGCTTTTCTACTACACTTGATAAAGGCTTGAGAAAGAACAAAAAAAGATGGAGAAATTGGAAAATTAAATGAAATGGGAGCACTGAATATGAAATAGAAAATGTGAAACAAACTAGATAAAAGTAAAAGATCCTCATGTAGTCCAGTTGTTTTTAAACATGGATGCTCATTAGAGACCTATCTGGAGCTTTGGAGAATAGCAATACCTGGGCATTTGTATTTTTCAAAAAATTCCAAGATAATTCTGATATGCATCTGGACTTTAAAAAGTGATTACAGGATTTTCTATTAAATGGTAGTTTGGGTGATATAGAATTATTTTTCTGTTGACCAATCATGATTCAACAGTATTGAGTAATAGTTATATAATCACAATAGTAAAAGATGTTTATCAGTTTTCACAATCAATAGCCAGACAAAAAAATAAAAGATAGTTATAATTGTAAGCCATAATGGGAACAAGATTAACTTAACAATATAAAATAATTACATACAGCTTGGGAGGTCAAGCAGAGTGATGTGGTAAGTGGAAGTGTGTTTTTGAACATTTTCACCTGCCTAGCCAGTCCATCTTTTGCTTCATGCATTTAATCCATTTACATTTAAGGGAATTACCAATATATATGATCCTATTACCATTTTCTTAATTGTTTTGGGTTTATCTTCTGTAGGTCTTTTCCTTCTCTTGTGTTTCCTGTCTAGAAACGTTTCTGTAGCATTTGTTGTAAAGCTGGTTTGGTGGTGCTGAATTCTCTTAACTTCTACTTGTTTGGAAAGCTTTTGATTTCTCCATCAAATTTGAATGAGAATCTTGCTAGGTAGGGTGTTCTTGTAGGCTCTTCCCTTTCAACACTTTAAGTGTGTCGTGAGGTTCCCTCTGGTTTGCAGAGTTTCTGTTGAGAAATCAGCTGTAACCAGATGGGAGTTCCCTTGTATGTTATTTGTCACTTTTCCTTTGTTCCTTTTAATATTTTATCTTTGTCTCTCATTTTTGTCACTTTGATTACTGCGTGTCTTGGTGTGTTCCTCCGTGGGTTTATCCTGCCTAGGACTCTGCTTCCTGGACTTGGTTGACTATTTCCTTTCCTATGTGAGGGAAGTTTTCAACTATTATCTCTTCAGATATTTTCTCTGGTCCTTTCTCTCTCTCTCTCTCTCTCTCTCCTCCTTCTGGGACCCCTGTAATGTGAATGTTGGTGTGTTTCATGTCCCGGAGGTCTCTTAGGCTGTCTTCATTTTTTTTTCCCATTGTTTTTTCTATATTCTGTTCTGCAGCAGTGATTTCCACTGTTCTGCCTTCCAGGTCACTTGTCCATTTGTCCACCTCACTTATTCTGCTGTTGATTCCTTCTAGGTATCCTTCATCTGTGTGTGTGTGTTTAGTGCCTCTGACTCTTTGGTAAGCATTCCTTGCATCTTCTCCGTTCTTTTTCTGAGGTCCTGGGTCATCTTCACCATCATTCTGAATTCTTTTTCTGAAAGGTTGCCTGTCTCCGCTTCATTTAGCTGTTTTTCCAGGGGGGTTATATTGTCCCTTCACCTGGGACATAACTCTGTTTTTCATCCTGATTTTCTGCCCTGTGGTTTTTGTTCTAGCCGCTGTGGGACTGTGGTTCTTCTTCTCATGCTCTTATACATATGTTCCTGGAGAAGGAAGTGGCAGCCCACTCCAGAATTCTTGCCTGGAGAATTCCATGAACAGAGGAGCCTGTCCAGGCTACAGTCCACGGGATCGCGAAGAGTCAGACACAACTGATCAGTACTTTCACTTTCTGCTGAATGAGGCTAAGAGGCTTCTGTAAACTTCCTTCTCGTTGTGGCTTCTTTGTCTTTGGACATGGGGTGTGTTTTTTGGTGGGTTCTAGTGTTCGCCTGTCCTAGTTGCTCAACAGCTAGTGGAGATTTCGGTGCTTTTGCAGGAGGAGATGAGTGCACATCCTTCTACTCCACCATCTTGATAAAATTTGACGTTATAATAGTTTCAGTCAAGTTCAATTAAGCAGTTTTTCTCTTATGGTGGATACGTGTATGTCATGTGTAAGAAGTTTTTGGCTACCTCAAGTTCATACAGTTATTTTATGTTTTCTTCTAGAAGCTTTATTTTACCTTTTATGTTCAAGATTGTGATCCATTTAAAAATTGTTCTGTGTATATTGTATGCGATAGAGTCAAAGTTCATTTATTGGAATGACCATCTTTTCCTCAGTGTTTTGTAGAAGTGCCTTAGTCATAAATCCTAGCATCATTTATTGGAAATGCTATCTTTTTCTCACTGAATTGCCTTGGAGCCTTTGCGGTGAGTTAAGCCTTTGCTGTAAATATGTGGAGCTCTATTAACAGGACTCTGTTACACTGGTCTCTTTGTCTTTGTTTTAGTACTCACCGTCATAATGACTGAAGCTTTGTAGTAAATCTTTAAATCTGGGCAGTGTAAATTCTGTAGTTTTGTTCAGGATTATCTTGGCTATTCTCTGTTCTCTGTATTTACACATAAGCATCGGATCAGCTTGTCAGCTCCCGTTATTCCTCCCCACCCCCAACACACACTAGCAAGTACCTCCTGGGGTTTCGAGTGGGATCACATTGAATCTTCAGGTGAACCTGGGGAGAAGTGACTTTGATTTCTGTTGTGGTGTTTTCAGTATAGAGGTTTTACACATCTATTCCTAGGTATTATTTCTTAATTCTAGTTGTAGATTCTTATGGATGTCCTCTATTACATGATCGCATCATCTGTGACTAAATACTGATTTACCCTTTTCAGCCTTTATGCTTGTCTTGTTTTCTTGCCATATTACAGTGACTGGGGCCTTCAGTATAATGTTGAATAGAAGTGGTAATAGTGGACTTCTTGTCTTGTTTGATATATATTAAATTTTTGAAAGTTCCTGTTTATACACAGGGGAGCATACGGGCTTACCTGGTTCATTTCTTGACCACTTCTTAACTTTTGTAGGCGTGGCTAATGTAAAAGCAGCCCCAAAGATAATTGACACGGGAGGAGGCTTCATCCTGGAGGAGGAGGAGGAAGAAGGACATACAGTTGGAAAAGTTGTTCATCAGCCAGGTAAAGTGCGTTTTCAAAAAACAGGTATCTAGACTGGTCGTGTTGAATGACAGGCATGATTTTTTGCAAGCTGGTGTTAAAAAATGGCACATTTAGTCAGTGAGCAAGTTGACTTCATAAGAATGATAAAATTTGGCGGTTTTGCTAGTAGATTAAAAATTAAACAAATTTGGCAGATTCATTTAAAAATGTGGTTTAGATGCTTAATAGTTTATGCTCTCAGTCTTATAATAGGTTGATAGAATAAATACTTAAAATTATCTTGATAGGTTGAAATGAGGGTCTTGAATGCAAGAGATAAAATTTAGCACATTCTTTCTTCATGTTTAGAGGAAAAGTGCTTTCCCCATTTCTCAAATATTCTTTCAGAGCTTTGTTTTTAATGGCTACATAGTATTCCATTTGATGGCTGTACCATGGTTCACTTAAATGCAGCTCTTTTGTTTCTTTTCTCTCTTCTAATAATTATTACTGCAGTGAATATATTTGGAGGTAAACTTTTGTCCAGCTCTCCGATTCACAGCAGTAGGCTAACTGGCCCAATAGTATGTATACTCCTGGTTAAGTTTACATATTTTTTAAAAAGTTAAGTTAGCATGTATAGAAACAGTAAACAACCTAAAAGCAAATAAACAAGTGGATGTATTTTTCCAAATGCATTAACACATATTGAAGAGGGGGAGGACAGAAGGAACTAGTCCAAATGATTTATGGGCATAGTATTTGACAGGATATCCTCAGTTTGAGATAGGTGGGGTAAGGGGACAAACTGCAACATTCCTGAACTCATTTTATAGAGTGATATGAGGGAAGAAATTTTGAGATTATTTTAGATGTATTATTGGCTCAAATAGATGAATGTATTTCTTGATGTTGGGAGCCAGGGTTCTCATTGTGGAAGAAGGGGCATACAAATATAGAATGGGAGAAGGCCAGAAAGAACCCTATGGGAATGGATCAAAATTGGATAGATTAAAGTCATGGGTATGAACTCATGATTTCTGAAACATGTATATGTGTATACATATGTGTATGTATAAACTATTAAATGTACTCAGTAAAGTTTCAGGAAACAAAATCCATACACAGAAATCTGTTGCATTTCTGTACACTACTAGTCAACTATCAGAAAGAGAAATTAAGAAAACAGTCCCATTTACAACTGCCTATTTATCAGAAATAATAAAATACCTAGGAATAAATTTAACCAAGGAGGTGAAATACTTGTACACTGAAAACTGTAAGACAGAAATGGAAGAAGACACAACTAAATGGAAAGACATTCTATGCTCCTGAGTTGGAAGAGTTACTAATGTTAAAATGTCCAGAGTACCTAAAGCAATCTGCAGAATCAGTGCAGGCCTGGCCAAAATTCCAATAGCATTTTCCCACAGAAATAGAAAAAATTTTTAATTCATATGAACAACGAAAGACCCTGAATGGCCATTGAATCTTGAAAAAGAAGGACAGAACTGGAGACCTCATGCTCCCTGATTTCAAATTATATTTCAGAGCCATCATAATGAAAATAAATATGATATTGGCATAAAAACAGACACATAGATCAGTGGAACAGAAGAGAGAGCCCAGAGAAAACCTACACGTATGGTCAGGTAATTTATGATAAAGGAGCCAAGAATATACAATAGAGAAAGGACATTAATAAATGGAGTTGGGATAACTGGACAGTCACATGGAAAAGAATGAAATAAGGCCACTGTCTTAACATCATACAAAATAACTCAAAATAGATGAAAGATTTAAATATAAGGCAAACCGTAAAACTCCTAGAAGAAAACATGAAAAGCTCCTTGACATTGGTCTTGCTAATGATATTTTTGGATATGACACCAAAAGCAGAGGCAACAGAGGCAGAACCTTCATAATTGAAAGTAAAGCTTTAAATAAATTATAGCTGATATATTTTTTAAAAATTAAAAAAAAAAGAAACAACTGTTAAACAAATGGGTCAAATTAAAAAGCTTCCACATAGCAAAGGAAACCTTCGAAAAGACCACCTACTGAATGAGGGAAAATATTTGCAAATCATACATCTGGTAACTTGGGTTTTGTTAGGGCTTGGAGATTAGTGAGATTAAGAAGTGCTGGAATATTAATTGACCTTCTTGTGTTGGAAGTAGGTAAGGAGAGGCAGTGATAGGAATACGCTGAACGAATCACAAACAAATGACAGCTCCATCTTTCTTCCCCCTGGGACTAGTGGCGGTTCTCAGGGTTGGTGGTGGGCAGTGGCAGTCACCCTAAAGACTTGTTAGTAAAACTTCCAGGTTTGCTGGTAAAAAGAAAACAGTTCTGTAGGATAAAGACCCTTAGCTGGGTATTTGAAATCTTTTTAAAAATTCTGCTTTACTTTACCTGGAGTCGTTTCCATAGTGGGTGTTGAGGTTGTATAGCTTAAGTACAGTCTCTGCCCTTTAGAGATGTTCAGTCTGGTAGTGGAGACAGATGAAGAGGAAGCCGTTTGCTCTGTTGGTAGGAGGTGGAGTGGAGGGAGCTCCCCACTTGAAAGTGAGTTCCGTGCTGTCTCTTTTACTGTCGCTTTGCTCTTCACTGTTCTGTTCTGTGCTGTATGTTATGTCCGTCTCCCTTACGTGTAAGCAGCTCCCCGCCTGGCTTCCACCTTGGGGCTGGTCTCTGTGCTGTCATCCGTAGTGTGGTGATGCGCACCTTCTACTCACCCTGGAATCTGTGGATTTATTACCTTGCAGAGCGAAAGGCACTTTGCAGATAAAATTAAGGTTAAAGACCTTGAGGTGAGGAGATTATTCTGGGGTATCCAGCTGTAATCACAAGCATCGTTAAAAGTAGGAGAGAGGCAGGAGAGAGTCTGGGGTAGGTGTGATCATGGAAGAAGTCATAGTGATATAAGAAGCCACAGCTGCTGGCTTTGAAGATGGAGGAAGGGAGTCGTGAGTCAAGGAATGCAGGTGGCCTCTATAGCGGAAATGGCAGGGTGATAGATTGTCCCTCCACAACCTCCAGAAACGAGCGCAACTCTGCCAACAGCTTGCCTCTAGCCCACTGAGACCTGTGTCAGACGTATAAACTCCAGACCGTGATAAAATAAGTTTGTGTTATTTTAGCCCCTTAATTGGTAGTAAATTGTTTTAGCAGCAATACAGAAGTATTAATAATACAAGTACTTTACATGGGGTTTGTGTTCAACAGTACTGAATGAGTTGATAATTTTTTCCTTTTATATTATTTCCTTTCTCGTTTCTTTTTTCCTCTAAAAATTTTTTTAATAAATGGAAGATTACTTCAAGTTTTATGTTGTCATATGTCAATATATTTGTATCAGTCATAAAACACATTTCGTAAGCTAATGAAATAAAGGAAAATGTATTCTAATTACATACAAAAAGGAAACTTAAGAATGAATTTTCCATTCTTTAGGACCTGTTATGGAATTTGATTATGTTATATGTGAAGAATGTGGTAAAGAGTTCATGGATTCTTACCTTATGAACCACTTTGATTTGGCAACTTGTGATAATTGCAGGTACTTATTTTTATTTCAGAGCATGTTCTAAATTACTGAAGTTTAACATTTGCATGTCGGTTTAGGGCAAAATAATGATTTGATCCATTTGGAGTCAACATTTTCATAATTTGTTTTTTGTTTTGAAAGTTTCCTAAAATTTTTGTGTTTTCCATTTTGCCAAAAAAATGCAGGAAGCCTGTGCTTACCAGTCATGCCACATCAACAGGACGGACGGCCTGGGTCTGCCGTGGATGCGTCCTTTTGCTTTTTCCTCAACCACCTCTTAGTAGCAGCTTCCCAGTCCTTCCCTTCGCCCACCCCGAAGGGTCCGTTTGTCTTTTTCTCTCTCTGACCGCCGCGGGACCACCCTGGTTAGAGGACTGGCACCCCCGTGAGAGGGGGAGAGTGTAACCACCCTGCCGGTGCTCAGAACACCTCTTCCCATTCGCTTTCTGTTCTCCTGAATTGGCAGGGGAGAGCATAGATGAGGAAGAATCAGATTCTTCCGCCATTCCTTCTTCTCTCCTGGCCTTTCTCTCTTCTTGTATCACCACGGACTGCCCCTCACTGCTCTGCCTGGTTCTGTGCCTCCTGCTCACCTCAGCCAAGTCCTGTGAGGTGTCTTTCACACCTGAAGCTCCCGCCTTGGGTTCTCACTCAGCCTCCTGTCTGCTCCCTGCGCCCACTTCTTATATGTTCAGCCCAGATCAACTGCTCACATGCCTGGCGGACCTGCCCTTTCAGAGTCCCTGCTGCAGACGTTGAGAGCCGGCACCATCGACCTGTTGCCAAGTAGAATCCTTGGAAGACAGAATGGGAGGTGTTTCTGGTCTCATGATCAGCGATGGGAAATGTTCTGGTACCCGTTGGAATTATGAATCATAAACTCTGTCCCCAGTGCTTATGCATAACAATGTCATCGATGCGCCCAGCGGTTAAGGGCCACAGTGTTATCGCTTTAAAGTACGGATAGCATTCAGGAACTAAATTACCACATGTAGCCTTTTTCCATGAGAAAATGGAAGCCAGTGATCATCAACTTAAAGTCATGTAGTGGTCTGCTGGAGCAGGAGGCGGCAACCCACTCCAGTATTCTTGCCTGGAGAATCCCACGGACAGAGGAGCCTGGTGGGCTGCATGGGGCTGCAAAGAGCCGGACATGACCGTGTGAGCTCGGCACATGTAGCAGTCTGGAAAAATACTCGAGAAGTTCAAACATAATTGGGAATATAGCCATCCGTTCTGTGTTTTTCCAACATCTTCGATGATAGAATTCATACAATGACAGTTTTCCTTCCTTTGGTTTATACTTCCAGATTATTTCGTCATCTTGAAGTCATTCTTGGTTATTAACTGTCCTCCCCCTCCCCGTCCTGTACCTCCTCAGGGTTTACTGTTTCAGTAAAGGACAGCTTCCTTCATTGGTTGTTTCTGTGTTCAATGTTTAATTCCAAATCCATCTGGTTCTGTGTTTAAGGGCTTAAGCCGTATCCTGAATCTGATCATTTCCCATTCTGTGTGCCGTCATGCCTTAGGCTGGTCCCCCAGCGGCTCTCACCTGGACCACCGTGGCGCAGCCGTCTAACCGGCCTCTCCTCCCACTTCTGCACCATCAGTCTCTTCTCCTGGAGCCTTCTACTCAAGGCTTCTTAACACTTTCTAATTCATTCAGATTCAACAGGACATGGGTCGTGAACTTCCAGATGTTCAAGCTGGACTTAGAAAAGGCAGAGGAATCTGTATGCAAGTCAAGAAGCAACAGTTAGAACTGGACATGGAACAACAGACTGGTTCCAAATCAGGAAAGGAGTATGTCAAGGCTGTATATTGTGTTCTTGC
Source organism: Muntiacus reevesi (assembly GCF_963930625.1). NCBI lineage: Eukaryota > Metazoa > Chordata > Mammalia > Artiodactyla > Cervidae > Muntiacus > Muntiacus reevesi. The sequence continues at coordinate 58,674,773 of NC_089265.1, read as the reverse complement.
TTATTTAACTTATATGCAGAGTACATCAGAGAAGGCAATGGCACCCCACTCCAGTACTCTTGTCTGGAAAATCACATGGATGGAGGAGCCTGGTAGGCTGCAGTTCATGAGGTTGCTAAGAGTTGGACATGACTGAGCGACTTCACTTTCACTTTTCACTTTCATGCATTGGAGAACGAAATGGCAATCCACTCCAGTGTTCTTGCCTGGAGAATCCCAGGGGCAGCAGAGCCTGGTGGGCTGCCGTCTATGGGGTCACACAGAGCCGGACATGACTGAAGCGACTTAGCAGCAGCAGCAGTAGAGTACATCATGCAAAATGCTGGGCTGGATGAAGCACAAGCTGGAATCAAGATTGCCGGGAGAAGTATCAATAACCTCAGATATGCAGATGACACCACCCTTATGGCAGAAAGTGAAGAAGAACTAAAGAGCCTCTTGATGAAAGTGAAGGAGGAGAGTGAGAAAGTTGGCTTAAAGTTCAACATTCAGAAAACTAAGATCATGGCATCCGGTCCCATCACTTCATGGCAGATAGATGGGGAAACAGTGAAGACAGTGTCAGACTTTATTTTTCTGGGCTCCAAAATCACTGCAGATGGTTACTGCAGCCATGAAATTAAAAGACGCTTCTTTCTTGGAAGAAAAGCTATGACCAACCTAGACAGCATATTAAAAAGCAGAGATGTTACTTTGCCAGCAAAGGTCCATCTAGTCAAAGCTGTGGTTTTTCCAGTGGTCATGTATGGATGTGAGAGTTGGACTATAAGAAAGCTGAGCGCAGAAGAACTGATGCTTTTGAACTGTGGTGTTGGAGAAGACTCTTGAGAGTCCCTTGGACTGCAAGGAGATCCAGCCAGTCCATCCTAAAGGAGATCAGTCCTGGGTGTTCATTGGAAGGACTGATGCTGAAGCTGAAACTCCAATACTTTGGTCACCTGGTGTGAAGAACTGACTCATTTGAAAAGGCGCTGATGCTGGGAAAGATTGAAGGCAAAAGGAGAAGGGGACGACAGAGGGTGAGATGGTTGGATGGCGTCACCAACTCAGTGGACATGGGTTTGAGTAAACTCCGGGAGTTGGTGATGGACAGGGAGGCCTGGCGTGCTGTGGTTCATGGGGTCGCAAAGAGTCGGACACGACTGAGTGACTGAACTGACTGAACTGCACTGAATCCATTCAGAATAAAATTGTCTTCACCATTACTCACAAGACCCCTGCCTATCTCTGACTTTATCTCCCATCACTCCTCACCATCACTTAACTTTAAGCATTCTGGTCACACTGGCCCTCTTGCTATGAACTCCACTTGCAAAGCACACTCCTGTGTTAGAGCTTTTGCATTTACTCTTCTCTCTGCTAGAGATATTTTTTTCTCCAGCTTTTCGGGATTGTTCTCTGACTTCTTAAAGGCCCTGCTCGAATGCTCCCTCACCAGTGGCCGCCTCTGATTACCCAGTCGCTGGAAATTTCTATGCCTTTACTGTACTTTGTATTACTTTATGGCACTTTTATCTGTCGTCATGTTTGCTGTTGATTGTCTTTTCCTAAATAGAATGTAAGTTTCATGAAAACAAGGTTTATTTTATTTCCTTTATTCTGAGTGCCTTGAATAATACCTAGCATGTAGATGGAGAACCAGTGACTGAGAAGAGCTATGTCACTGTCTGTGTCTCCATTTTCACCTGGGCTTTGAGAAAGAGCCAACTGGAAACTCAGCTATGTTTGGTGCAGTTGGACCTCGTGTATTTATATTCCTTATATCCTGACTTTAAGCTTTATATTTTCTTTGTCATCATTTATATTTGCTGTACTCATGTCTTTTCAAATTCCTTGTGGAAAACAGGAACTTACGTAAAAAGAAATTCTTAAAAAGTTAAATAACATGGACCTGTTGCTGACACAGCTTCTCAGAATTAATAAAATATTTTTCTCTTGGAATTCTTACGCTGCTCATCTGACCATGAGAGTTTTAGGAAAAAGCATTTCTGTGTTTCTTTCGGCATGTATGCCCCTAGGTTTTGGAGCTACTTGAAAGTTTATTTCCTTCATGTGATGGACTGAATCTGTTTTCAGAGATGCCGATGATAAACACAGGCTTATAACTAAAACAGAAGCAAAAGAAGAATACCTTCTGAAAGACTGTGATTTAGAAAAAAGAGAACCAGCTCTTAAATTTATTGTGAAGAAGAATCCTCATCATTCACAGTGGGGTGATATGAAACTCTACTTAAAATTACAGGTATCTAATAAGTTATATTCAGTCATTTTAAACCTTCCTTTAGGTGATGTTTTAGTAACAAACTAGTTGTAATTAGTTTAGTTTTTACTTACTGACTTAAATTTAAAAGATCCTGTTTGTTTTATTGTTTTGCATGAGTCATAGTCATACATAATGACATTAAATAACATGTTTACTTATTATGTTTTTGATGTAGCACTTTGGAGCAAATATATGACTGTTGGATCATGTTAGAAGTACCATTTGGAAACTAAAGAAAGCTTAAAATAGAGAAGTCAGCCCGTGTTTCCCTTGCCCACCCAACCCCCAAATAAAATCATAAAAAAATATTTAGGAATTTCCCAAATGCCTAGAATCTAGTTCCAGTTTCCTGTATCTGCCCCAGAATGGCACAGATATCATAATACTGTTTTTCATGCCATTATGTAAACAATACTGGGAGGCATTGCTTTCGAGCACAGTTTGGCTGGAATATACGAGAAAATCCTGTATGTTCTAATAAAGAAGGCACGTGTAAAACCAAACGTACTGAATTTTCACTGAGTGTTAGACACTGTTGATTAAACGCCTCACGGTTACTTTATGCACCATTAGAGTGAAAGAGAAGTCCTGGTGTTGAAACAGACCCAGTGCTCCCTTTGCACTTGGTGCTTTGATTTTCCTGAACTAGGGTCGCTGGACTCACTGTAGCTTTTTTTCCCTTTTGCTATAAGTCATGCTTGTGTGTACTTCAAAAGGAAAATGCACGTACCACAGATTTATTAAGGTATTCCTAAACTTCTTTACATTCAGAGTCCCCAATTCTTCTGAACCACTTTTTTGACTCAGTTGTTAAAATACCATTAAGCACATTAGCGATGCAGCATTTTCAGGGATGTTAAATTGTGGAAAATGTGATGTTAGAATTTTTGAAATAACAGTATATATCACTTTTGTGTTAAGAAATTTCATTTTGGCTTCACTGATGGACATTTTGGTCCCCTTAACATATTGTGAGAGATGTCTCGAGTAGGCTCTCAGTGTGTATATTATTTCCCTGAATGTAAATAAGTATATAATAAGTATATAATAATGCAAAGAGTATTTTTATGTATATACTCTTTATAATATTTAGTATATTATGTTTTATAGATATATAAATTTCAAAGATTTTAAACTAGAATAAAGGCTTTTTAGATCATTCAGCTACCAAACTTTTAAAAAAAAATTCATATTTAAAGATCAGAAATTAGTTGAATGGATGTAAACTGTTATTGATTCAGAAGTAGACTGGCATTGTTTGATTTCCTATGATGGGAGATTTTGAGAGATGACCTCATGTTTAGATCTGCTATGGCTAATTGGGTAGCAATTGTTTTTTTTGGTGATCCTGCCGAAATTCATCAAATCTTTGATTCATGTGAATACAAAAAAGCAAGAGAGGGCAGCTTTATTTATACACACAGGCATCCCCGATTCTGTTGTGCCTCACGTGTATGTAATCTGATTCATCATTTATTTACTGAGGGTTTCATAAGTTTAGATATAGATATTATTAGATTTTTTTCCTTAACCAATATGTAAAACCTTTTAAATTTCAAATAAATATTTATAAAATTACACTTGATCATTCTTTGGGACCTATGGATTTAATAATTATAACTATTTTACAGCAATTAATCACAACTAATTTAAATATGGATTCTGTATTTCAGATTGTGAAGAGGTCTCTTGAAGTTTGGGGTAGTCAGGAAGCATTAGAAGAAGCGAAGGAAGTTCGACAGAAAAATCGAGAAAAAATGAAACAGAAGAAGTTTGATAAAAAAGTAAAAGGTAAGTGGCTGCATTTACATCATGAAGGACTGTGCTCTGCTGCTTCGCAAAAAGCCTTTAGCTGAGTTCCTCCAGTTTAAAGATACAATTGAATTTTTTTTTTCCATAAATTTAAGAACAAAAGGCTTAAAGTTTGGGTAGGTTGGTGTTTGAGAGTCTTAAGTCCAAACCTCACAATACTGCAATTCTAAAAAAGCATGTACGCCTTCATCTTAAAGTGAATCATGGTTTTGTATAGGAATGGTAGTAGGGTCAGGGATGTGCCTCTGGTTAAGGATTTGGCATCAATTCAGTCTTAAATATGACCCACAGGGTTATCCAAAGTGAAGATTTCTACCAGCAAACCTCTCTAATCACTTAACATGAAGGGGCAGTGTCGTTAAGTCTTAGTCATCTGACTTAACAACTAGAAGGTACCTTCTAATGTCAGATAGTCTGTCTAATCATTTTTGTTTTTATATGGAAAAAAGACCTGAAGGGTAGAGTGACTTGTTACATAGTTGCTGGAAAGTTGGGACTGGAGCCAAGATTTCATGACTGAGAGTCTGCATTCACTCCTCTGACCACACATCTGTCCATCTGTGTCACTCTCCATTCCTTTGTCCATCTGTCTATGTATTTATTTGTCCATCCATCCATCCGTGTATGCATATGTGCAGAAGTCTGTCTGTCCATCTGTCCGTTGGTGTATCCAACAATTACTGTGTCCCAGGCACAGTGCTAACACAAATGCCGAAGTCACGTTGATCAGAGGAGAACTGGTAAAGTTATCGTGATGTGATAAATGCCGTGGTAGTGACGCGCATAGGGTGTCAGAGGAGCACGAAGGACACTCGCCGTGGCACAGAAGCCCCGAGAGTCTTAAATAAATAGGCACACGTGCTCCTCAGTAGCCGTGGAGCCCCGCTGGGGTGTCTAGTTTATACAGACAGCGTGCGTTCTCTGTATATACAGGGTTATACGTATACTAAATAGATCCATTTAAAATGAGTGTCTTGGCCATCATAAGTAATTGTGCTTATTTTTTAGGATTTAGAAGAGGTTTTGGAGAGTGAATGAAGATAGCTGAGATGTCTTAAAGACAAACAAAAGAGCCAAAAAAAAAAAAAATGGAATGTCAGCCTACTTTGCTTCTTATTGTGAGGGACTGCGTTCCACCTTTTCAGTATCAGAGTAATTCATGTGCAGTACAGAGAAGTTAGAAAACCACAAAGAACTTTTCTGTCCCATAATTATACTGCCCAGGGACAGTCATCAGTAACAGTTTCATGTCTATTTTTCCAGTTCTTCTTTGTGCATAGGCCCTTAAAATTTTTTTTAATATAAAAATGGACGCGCCATTGGAGATTTATAAAGTTCATAATAAGTTTATAGACCTTTTATCTCTGTACCTCAGTTTCTTCAGCTATAAAAATGATGATACCACCCACCTTATATAAGTTTTTGTAAGGAATCAATGAGACATTATATGTAAGTTGCTTAGACAAGAACGAGGGCAGAGTGCTGTCCCGTAGGTAACACGACTAGGCAGCATTAAACCTGTTATGAGAACGGGGCAGCTCGGCATGTGCTGCTGTGGAAGAGTACTCTAGAGAAAAGTTTCATTTTTCCCCCCCATAGATGTTACATAATGGAGGCAGGTAAAAAATTCACTTATATATCCTTGGACTTGGTATAAGTGTTCACCTATTTGCCAATTATTACTTTATTTATGGGACGGGGAAGAAGAGTTAGGTGTGTTTCAAGTTTCCATTTTAACATTCTTAATTTTTATTACAAATGAAAATTTTGATATATAAATTGATAGACTTAACAGTGAAGTTAAATCAAAGTTGAATTTAAAAGAAGTTTATTAAGACAGGTAGTCTCATGATAAATACATCTTTATATAAACTATAGTTGCTTAACACACTTCCTGAATCAGAGAGTAAACACGTTTTTATGGCTTTGTAGAGAGGTTTCCTATAGCAGACTGTGCCATGTAAGAGGATTTCATGGAAGAATCATCCCCACATTAGCCACCGCTGCACCACAGTCTTCCAAAATACCTGCGGGGCCAATTGAGAGGATTTAGAAAGGCTTCTTCTGAATTTGGTCCTTTTCTTTAATCTCTTCCATGTTTTGCCCCAAGCCTTCCTCTCTCCCAGCATCAAGGAGTCCCTTGATGGGAGGGGTAAGGTGACCCCTTAAGGGGCGTGAGAGAGGAGGGCATGTTTATAGACTAATCACATATCAGCCTAAGGCTTTTGTTAACTCCAGCTCCTTGAATCTTCTAAGCTCTTGCTTTCAGCTGCCTCTTTAAACCACTTCCCTCCAGTCTTCTTGCCTGGAGAATCCCAGGGACCGGGAGCCTGGTGGGCTGACGTCTATGGGATCACACAGAGTCGGACACGACTGAACTGACTTAGCAGCAGCAGCTATGGTCTTTTGGCATAGACAATAATAAACAGATAAAGGAATTAGGAACTTGTACCTTCAGAGTAAAATACTTTTTGAAAAAGGTCTGTCTGTAATTTTACTTAGATACTGTTTCTGTAGTTTGGTCAAGATGTTCTCTAAAGGCGGCTGAATTCTGATAATTTGACAACAAAAGGCATCTGTTTAATATTTTAAATAAAATAGTTCTATTAAGATAGGCACACCTACTAAATAGCATGAATAGAACATTTCTTTCAAGATTTACACAATTAGCCTAGATAATTTTTAAAAGAAGTATAAACTCAAATATAATTGGCTGTATTTCTCACTGTGTTAAATTTCTGCTATTAACCACCAGATGAACTACTGTGCATTTTCCTCATCCTTGAAGATTTTGAATTTTCCCTGAAGTTTTTCCTGGAGCTCTTACGACTGGTTTCTTTAGTTTATTCCTTGTTTGGATGAAGCATGTTTTTTGAGGAAATTTTTCCAAGTGGTTACTAGAGGGGTATATTTTCTAAGACCCTGTTACAAATCTAAGAATGTTTTTCTGTTTCTCTTGCATTTGAAAACCTGAGTTCTCTCTGAGTTGTATAAGCGTTATTCCATCGTCTTCTGGTGTTTAATGTGCAGAGGTCCATGCCGTGCCTGCTTTAACTATGGCTTCTCCTTGTTGATTTGCTTCAGAGGTTGGTGGAGATGTTCCTGTCCGCCTGACTAGGCCGCAGAGGGCTGAGAGTGGCGTAGACACTAGAGGTTAGAGACGAGGAGCTGACTGTGCACTTTGCTCAGAAGGCTCGGGACAGAGAGGAGGAAAAGCAAGTCTGAGAGTGTTTTTAGTTGAAAGAATCGGAACCTGGTTCCTCTTGGTCTTCTGATTTTGATCCACAAAGACGCTGACACAAAGTTTACTTCTTTATAGAAAGGTAAGAGATTACATTTACCTGCTTTTAGAATATGGTCTTCTCCTTTAGCAATTTGAGAAAGATTTGATCTTACTAGAGGAGAAAATTATAGATAGTATATAAGGTGTGTGTGTGTATGTATGTATAAATTTAGATAAAGTGAAAGAGAATTTTCTCGTTGGCAAATTCAAGTTGTTCAAATTCACATTGACTCTCTTAGACCTGAGAAGGCAGAAGTAGAAATGATGGCATCCCTGGTGCTTAGTTTAACTAGGTTTTTATAAAGGTGATATGCATTGGCCTGGATATTGGATGGAACTTTGAACTGGTGCAAATACACAGAACATTCTGGGTTTGCACAGCTCCTGTCCACAGATAAGGTGGCTGTAAAGTTTTTCTTTAGAGTTATGCTCAGCTTTCTCTTAATACTGGTAGAGGTTAGCCTTCTTAAAAAGAATGATTACTTTTCATCGTTTGTTAGTGTCCACTTCTTTTCCCCAAAAGAAGTGGGTCAGAAAATCCTATTTGGGGGCTCCTCCTCAGTTTGTGAACATTTTACATTCTGGGCCTGTGGTTATATTTATGGGTATTGGGGACTTCTCTCGGGAGAGTTGGAAGGACACAGTTTCCTATCCTTGGTTTCTGGAGGACAAAGTAAAATCAAAGCTTCTGTGTGTTGTTATTTCCTTGCGATTTCCCCTTTAGTTACCGGCGGGCACCCTCTGTCCGAGCTTCCTGCCCTGGGTCCCATCAGGTATCTCGCAGTCCTTGGTCTCCCTCCACTGGTTCTTTTATTGTGAGTCTACCTCATAAGCAGCACTGGGCTTCTTTGAATACAGGCTGCCTCTTTTGCAAAATTAAGATACTAAGCTGGATGAAATACAAATTTTAGAGTGGTATAAAATATATTTTTCACTGAAACAAGCACTTAGGGGAAAACGTCTTTCGGTAAAAAAATAGAAGCAGTCTCTGAAGATAGGCAGTAGCGAGACTGATGGTTACCATGAGCGTTTTTGGAACCTTCCAACAGAAGTCCACAGTTGGTTGTATTGTGGAATTCCAGGCCAGTGGGGCCCGGAGGCGGGCACATGGCAAACTGCTGCCGTCCCCTGCAGCCTCAGGCCTTTCCGGCCTGCCTGGCACACCCCTCTGCACCCCCAGGGTTCCCCCAGCTCTCCTGAGGCCTAGCGGACCTTCTCTCACTCTGCCAGTCTCTGACCTCACCACCCTCTTGCCAATCTCAGCAGTAGTAGTTGACCTCTACTTTCCGAAATTTTAAGTTGCTTAAATGAAGAAATGTGAAAAACTATTACTAATCTGTAATTAAACAAATGCTTTATTTCACCAGATGTTGACATTTTTCCACTTGCTTTTTTCTCATTCATTCACACACACATTTTGCTGAGCCATTTAAGAGTTATTTGCAGACACTGTGATTCTTAATGCTTCAGCGTTTATCTACTATAAATGAGGACATTTTTCTACTGACTAAAAAATACCACACTCAAACTGTACATTAATATAACGCTGTTACCCAGCATGTAATCCATGTGGTCTCTCCCCAGGTGTTCCGATGTCCTTCATAGCTTTTCAGTTGTTGGATCCAGGGGCCCATCAAGGATGATACATATCCAGAGTCTCTTTTTTTCCTCAGCCTTCTTCTTTTATTATAATTTTGAAGAGTCCAGGCTACCCATTTTCCGAAATGTCCCTCCATCTGATTTATTAGCAGTTTGTTTTCTCGTGACTGTATTTGGATCAGTCACCTAGGAGACGCGTGGTATCGCTTAATGAAGGCAGTGTCTGCCGGGTTTCCCCATTGTAAAGGGACCCTTCCCCTTTATAATTAATAGAAAATCTGTGGGGTGACTCAGCACTGTGTGACTCTCTCATCCCTTAAGTTTCATTCAGTGGTTTTAGCACACAGGTTGAGTCTTGTCTGAGTGAGTCGGTTATTATTAGGGTAAATATAACTGGTGACTTTCTATTTCTGTTATTTCTACAGTTATTATCTGGTTTCTTTTGGGAAGAAGAGCTTTTTTTTAGTAGCAGTTGGAATCATGGATTCTTATTCTCAAGTCAGTGTTACAGTCTGTCCATTCTTTGTTGTTGTTGAGTCGCCGAAGTTGTGTCTGACTCTGGACATCAGGGACTGCAGCTGGCCAGGCTCCTCTGTCCTCCAGTCTCCCAGAGTTTGCTCAGATTCGTGTCCACTGAGTCAGTGATGCTGTCTAACCATCTTCTCTGCCAGCCCCTTCTCCTTCTGCCTTCAGTCTTTGCCAGGGTTAGGGTCTTTTCCAATGAGCTGGCTCTTCGTGTCAGGTGGCCAGAGTATTGCAGCTTCAGCAGTAATCCTTCCAGTGAATATTCGGGGTTGATCTCCTTTAGGATTGATTGATTTGATCTCCTTGCAGTCCAAGGGACTCTCAAGAGTCTTATCCAGCCCCACAGTTTTTTGAAAGCATCAGTTCTTTGGTGCTCAGCCTTCCTTATGGTTCACTGTCACATCTGTATGTGATTACTGAAAAAACCACAACTTTGACTATACGAACCTTTGTTGGCAAAATGATGCCTCTGCTTTTTAATATGCTGTATAGGTTTGTCTCCATCCACAGTGATTTTGGAACCCAAGAAACAAAACCTGTCACTTCTTCCACTGTTCCCCCTTCTGTTTGCCATGAACTGATGGGACTGGATGCCATGATCTTAAGTTTTTTTAATGCTGTGTTTCAAGCCAGCTTTTTCACTCTTTCCACCCTCAAGACGCTGTTTAGTTCCTCTTCACATTCTGCAGTTAAGAGTGGTATCATCTGCCTATCTGAGGTGGTTATTTCTCCTGGCAGTCTTGATTCCATCTTGTGATTCATCCAGCCTGGCATTTCTCGTGATGTACTCTGCATATAAATTAAATAAGCAGGGTGACAGTATATGGCCTTGTTGTACTTCTTTCCATTATTCATCTTAATGCCCAAATTTGGCCCAGTGGATGTCCCTTCAATCTAGTGCCTGTCTTTTAAAAAATGTTTTTCTTTGGAAATGATTTCAAACTTACATAAAATCGCAAGGATAAGAGTGGCACAAGGGACACCTGCATATCCTCCCCCTGGATTTACCATTGTTGGCACTTCATGCCACATGCATTCTCTCTGCACATTTCTTTTTCTGAACTGTTTAAGAGTAGGTTGTGTACACTGCCTGTCTTTTTTATCCCTAAATACTAAAAATGCGAATTTCCAAAGAATAGGGAGATTGTCTTACAAAAGTTTAGTATCTATATTTTTATTTAGTCATCCTTATTCCAGTTTTGTTAGTTGACCCAGTTATGTCCTGTGTAGTTTATTCATCCAGTATAAAATCTAGTCTAGGACCAGGTATTGTCTTTAGGTGCCATGTTTTTCTAAATTTCTTTATTCTGGGATATATTCATAGCCTTTATCATTTATGACACTGGCATTTTTCAAGAAGTCTTTCCCCTTCCTCTGCCTATCTTTTTTGCAGTAATGTTTTTCATGTGGGGTTTTTCTGATGTTTCCTGATGGTCAGATTCAGGTTATTCATTTCAGGTTGGGTAGTACACAACTGATGTGGCTTTTCCAGGGTGTCATGTCTGGAGGCATGTGATATCCATCTGCCCTTAGTGGTGATGTATTTATTTTTTATTTGATAGGCAAAAGTCCTGTAAGACCATGTAAGTGCCTGCTTCTGTTCAACACTTGCCCTAAATTTAGCATCCATCCATGGGTGGTTCTTGCCTGAACCTAGGATGATGGTTGCAAAGACTGTTTTCTGACTTCAGCACTCATTCCACATTTAACAATTGGAGGTCAGCCCGGATAGCATCGTCTCCCCTACTTATTTGTTACTGGTATGGATTCATTAATTCCTGCTCTTCTCAGTGGCTTTTGGTTAATTTCTGCCCTCAATTATTTTGGTGTTCAAATTGCCTCAGATTTAGGCCAACAGAAGTCTCTCCAGACCAGCTCTTATGTCCTTTTGGCATGTCTTCATATTCTTTGAGCACAACTTTCTAGCTCAAAACACGCACATATGTATCAGTTCAGTTTAGTCGCTCAGTCGTGTCTGACTCTTTGCAACTCCATGGACTGCACCACCCCAGCCTTCCCTGTCCATCACCAACTCCAGAGCTTGCTCAGACTCAAGTCCATCGAGTCAGTAATGCCATCCAACCATCTCATTCTCTGTCATCCCCTTTTCCTCCTGCCTTCAATCTTTCCCAGCATCAGGGCCTTTCCCAATGAGACAGCTCTTCACATCAGGTGGCCAGTATGTATACACTATATATCTATAATGTATAGTTGGAACCTTGAGTTCACACCCAGCTCTAATCCAAAATTTAGGGTTTATTCTGGTTTTCTCCCTTTCCTTATTTGTAACTTTCTCTGGCAGTCAGAAGCCTGATTTCCATCATCCTTTATAATATGTATAGTTATTTGATTGGTGGTCCTGAATGTAACTAAGTCCCCTTCACGTGCTGCCTCCTCTCTAGGAGACCCTCCTCCTCTGTCTTGGGCTCTGCCCACCCTACCACAGATGCTGGCTTTACTTGCTCCTCCTCATGGCTTTAGGACTAGATTGTTCAGGTGCAGAAAAGTGGCAAAAAATGAGACAGCAGGTTTTTATTAAATTTTTTAAATTACTTCCTTTCTAGCACAAGTTTTTTCAGGAATGTCCTAAAGACAGGCTTTGTTCTTGTCATTATAGACCTTGAGGTTAGCTGAAGAATGGGGAAGAAAAGCCATGAAGTCAGAATAAAACATTATGTTCAGTTGTGACAATTATGGATAGTAAGTTATATTTTTGTTAAGTATTCTTTTAGTGTTAAGAAAACAATTTTCTTATCTCTCTTCTTAAGTTCACAGAATGCTCAAATGGGGCAGAGGTTAGCTTAGTGATTGGCATGCAGTCACATTTTGAGATTGTCTTCATTGGGTAGTAAAGGAGAAGTGGCCGGAATACTTTACATCAGAACAAAGTTGAAAAGTAGGTACTGGCACTTGAACAGAAACATCTTCTTGTCATTATCTGAAACCATGAGGTATCTGTGCAGTTCTGGTTAGCATACCGTTTTTTATTTTAAAATATCCCACTTTAAAATAAGGTTCTTCAGAATATGGGAGGATATAGGAATAAAGGTCAGAGCTTAGAAGAACGTGATAGATACACAGTATCTAGACGTGTGTACCCGGAAGCTTGAAGGTAGCCTGAGATGGAGCGCTTTTCCTGCTGGACGCTATGGGAAGGCAGCCAGCCCGGTGGCGAAGCGCACGGACTGAGCCGGACTGTGCCTCCGCCTGCCTGACCTGGGGCACAGCCTACGTCGCCCCCTGCGCGGCAGTCTTCTCACCTGTGAAACTGGGGCGATAGCTGTGCTTGCTACAAAGTGTTGTGAGGACTGAATGTGTTTATATAAAGTACTTAGGACAGTGCCTGATACAGCCTTGTTTGCTTATCCATGTGATATAGTAAAGGCTAAACATAAAAAGATTCAGGTGGTATTTTCATACTACTTACAGTAAAATGGATGAAAGAAAATGTGTGATTATTTGGTGTACTTTGATTTTTAAGGCTGAGATCATAGAAGGTAATGATCATACTCTCCCTTAGGTAGGGCGGCCATCAAAGACAATGCTGGATCATTGGTCAGAGCAGAGAAAGTTTGCTTTTTATTCATTAAACTAGAAACTGAGATGTCATTAGCTTAGTTTCTAATTAACACAAAGTATTTGGTTTCTTCAGGTAACATGCAGTGAAGCATGTCCTGGGTGCTTTTCAGAGCATCCAGCACGATTCTTTGCTTCATGAAAATGCTGTTTTGCGTGATGTAGTAGGAAAAGTTCTCTCGACATTGGAATACATGACCTGGGTTCCCCTGCTATTAGTATCTTTGTTCACTTTTCCTGCCTGCAAAATGAAGTAAAATAACGCTATAGTTCTTTCCAGCTCTTAATGCCAGTGGTTCTTCTATTTGTTGTACTTTGTAACAATTACTAGCAACGCGTCTCCTGAAACACTGCTGTCATTCTATAAAATAAAGAATTCAGACATAAGGTTTGTTGCAGGAGCAGCTTTTCTAAGGTGAAACACCAGCAGAGTGGTGGGGTTCTTGGCTTTCTAGTTTTCTTGCCTGCCTCTTAGAGAAGCAGCTCCTGACAATAAGGAACTTAAATCCTTGTCCTCAGTCATCCCAGTTGGTTCCCCTCGCATTCTTGGCATCCTGCTTTCCACAGTCAGTTGCTTACACTGTTCTTTGCGTGTCTTCTGAATCTAGTTTCTTGCTGTTCTTCTAATCCACATACCCCATTTCTGAACCTCCTGTTTCAATCTTTCAAAAAGATTCCACAGGCCAAACTAGTGAGGCAAGAAAGCAGGCCTGCCAAATCTGTATCATTAGTTTTGACTTGTTATAAAATTAAGGCATAGACCATATTTGGTTAAACACAGCTGAAAAGCAATGGATTTTTAATTCAGCTCAATAGCACCACTGAACAGTTGGCTTTTATTTTTTTCTTAGAGTTACGGCGAGCGGTAAGAAGCAGTCTATGGAAAAAGGAAACAGTTGCTCATCAACATGAGTATGGGGCTGAAGAAAGCCTAGAGGATGACACGTACCGGAAGACTTGTACTGTGTGTGGCCATGAACTGACATATGAGAAGATGTGATTTTTAGTTAAGTGATCTGTTCTACAGCGTGGAAATTTAGTGTCCTGTTCAAAATGTAAAGTCTTCATAAATGAATGAACCACTTGTATAAATAATGCTTCAATAATTATGTATGTTTTGGCTTAACAGCAGGTTTCACTTAAGGTCCAGCAGGTCTGGTGGGCAGAACACTGAGCGTGTGACCATTTTTACTATAATAAGGGTGGGAGCTGAGCAGTAAAATGGGTTCAAAAGTGTTAGCTTAGCGCTAAAGCTGAGAAATAAGCAACCGAGTCAAACCCTCGACTGAGGCAGAAGGGCGTTTTTAACAGTAAAGGCAAAAGCTGGCCGAGCTGGGTTCATATCCCAGGAACTAGCAGGGATGGTGGGAGACCACTGCACCCCAGACCCTGGGCCAGGTCTTTTAGACCATGTCTGTCTCTAAGTCAGGGTGTGGGAGAGCTTTGCTGGGGCGAGTTTTCTATATCCTTAGGGTTTATGATAATCTATCAGTGTCTGGATATCCCTTTTCAAATCTGGGTAGAACAGAAAAACAGCTATACTGTTTGTTGATCAAAGGTAATGATAACTCGTTAACATTTACTGAGCAACTTCCATGTGTCGTGCCTTCCGGGTATTCTCATGTAATCCTGGGACGGAAGACAGCTTGCTCCTGTGCTTATGTAGCGCTTCTAAAGGAATCGTAATCTACAACCTGACATCACCACAGACGTTTGGATCATGTTTAAATAGTCAGATATTACCCTATCTTGTCAAAAGAATTACAAGGTAGTTACCTGGTAAGAGCAATCGATCCCAAGTGCTTGATTAACAGGGTGTATGCATTCTTTTTTTATACAAATTCAAGATAGATCATTTTAAGTTGTTCTTTAACAGGACTTTTTATCTTACTAATAGGAAGTTTTTTATACACTTTCATGTTTTTCTTCAGATCAGCTCTTGGAGATTATGCTTGAAGAAGAGCAAAAGTCAAAACAAGTCAAAGCCAAAGACTTGATGCTGTAATCACTAATTGTTCTCTCTATGAGGATTCAATACAGAAATGTTTACTATGTTTTTTGAATGTTGATTTTCTTTCATGTGCTATGCTGAATATTATTACAGCTCAGTAAAGATCGATTCTGAATGGGCAGCAAGACCTTCTTTGGACAAAACCAAAAGCTTCCAGCAAGTAACTAGGGGTGCAGGCTGCTGACAGCAGCATTACTGCATTGAGAGAGAAGGAACCCTTGCACCACCACATGGACGTAGTTTCAGATTCCACTTACTAGCTGTGGACCTTGGGTGAGTTGCTCAGTGGGCCTGTTTTTATCTGTCGTATAGGCATAATAATCTAATGACTGTCATGATTAAATATGGCAAACGACACGTTATTAATGAGCATGTATTACCGAGACCAGTGTGGCTGACTTGCCAGTTGGGGTGGGCTTCTGGTCAGTCACTCTTTACCTTCAGTGTAAGACAGTCCTGGTGTCCAGACATCACTGACGGCCACATATGCTCTGCTCAGCTTGCCACGTTCTGTCCTCACCTTTCATTTTCAGATATAATTGTAGATTATTAGTAAGCTACAGAAATCCCTGCTAAGTACTTTCCAGGAAAAGCAAGCAAACTTTACCTTCATTTGAACTGCTTTCTGAGTAATTCCTGCGAGATTTAGAGTCAAGGAAAACAAAAATTATGTTTACTTGGAAAAAAAAGCATGTTAAATGGCGTCAGTTCAGTTTAACAGAATATTGATTTATTGTAAGGTACCATGTACAGTGTGACATGCCATTCTTTTGTTTCTGTGAGCTTCATTTGTGGAGAGAGCGATTGTTGAGTGTGTTTCTTCAGAATTCAATCTCTGGTTTGGTTTTTCCATACACCTAGTTTGCCAGACTGGATCAGAGCAGGGTCACATCAGTGAGCAGCTGTTAGAAGCAACCATTACACGTGAAGAGCGTCTCAGAGAAAGGAGGTGGGTCGGGTAAAAGTCTTAAGTGGCCAGACTTTGCGATACATTCTCAAAGGATTACAAAGCAGCTTCAGGGTCAGAGTTACCAAAGCCTTGAATGTTACCCTTTAGCTTCTTGAGGACAGGAGCCATTTCTAACTAATTACATAGTTTGTGGGAAGGAGGAACAGTATAAACAGAAGAACATTTAGCTAAGCACTTGGCTTTTAGTTCCCTGCCAGTAACTTGCCATGCAACTTTAATCTTGTGATTATTTGTCTTAAATGGTATGGTGTTTTAAAATCCTAGGAATTTCCATCTACTGAGTAGACTATATTCTGTAGCCACTAAGTACATGGCAAACCAAAGAGACCCCATATATTATGCACTAAGTTTAAAAAAAAACACCTATATTGTACAAATGAACAAAGCTACTTCAGTTGTGGGATTATTGCTAAGTTTTTTCAAAGGTTCAATGAAAAAAAAAAAAACTAAAAATGCTAGAAATTTGGAATGTCAGATAACCTCTTGTTATTTTACAATGTACTTTTCTTATCTTAGTTAAGCCTCAACACCATATAGGAAACAGGTTTAGGAATTAGTAGTTACTTGGACCAGATTCCACAGAAATAAAATCCAAACCTACATCTAACCCTAGGCATTAGTCAGTCTAGCTACTTCCGAGTCACACTTTAACAAGAAATGCACTATATGAGCTTGAACAGATCTGTCTCAGATTTGAGATGACGAGATCTTCTAAGATGATAATTCCAAAACTTGTCTGCATATTGCAATTACCTGGGAGCCTTAAGAACTACCAGATATGTCTGTGTTTGAAAGACTGTGGTTTAATATTAATTTAAAAAATAACTTTTTAGACAGCCCCAGGTGATTTGTGTTCAGATTTAGGAATTTGCTACTCTAGTAACTTTTTAATAGTATCCTAAAAATACTACAGTAATTAAAAGTATTTTGAAGAGAAAATTTCAGATGGACTTATTTTACAAAGAAATCACTAAAGTAGACTGAGATGATAAATCATGAAATACCAAAGTTTAAAAAACATTTTTAGTTTTTATTTCAGCCATGTTAGAGGTACCCATGAGCTGTGAAAAGCTATGCTACTTGATAATAAATTCATCAGTTCTATATACTACTTGGTAAATAAGCTTGACCCTCTAGTGTTTCACATACCTCAAATTAGTTATCTTTTGTGCCTTAAGGAGAAAAAAATATCAGAAAAGCTGTACTTGTCACATATACAATACATCCTATGGTCAGTATCACATTATTGTCATTAGGGAACATCTGCTTTTCAGGGGCAGTTAAGGGTAATCAATACCGTATTTCTTCACTGTCCTCCTCTCTCTCTCTTTTAGAAAGTGACAGGATGCTACAAGAAAGCAAGCGTTCAGACATTCAAACAATCAAAAATAAGACAGAAAATTTTGAGATCTTTTTGAAAAATCTTGACAGGAAGGGGGAAAAACAGTGACCCTTAGGCCTGCAGCGCACAGAACTGCTGGAACACAGCCAGGATGTGAGGGTCTAGCTCAGCCGTGAAGAGCAGGTTCTCCAGGGTCACCATGTACTGCTGGATTATTTGGTGATGCTGTAGACACAGAAAAGGGGGTAAATGTTTAGGTTGCGGAAAGGAGCTCATAAGCAATCTCACAGAACGTTCCCCTAAGGCCCACCCACATTGTGGAGTGATGCCAAAGAGCAGAGAAAAAAGTGGTTTGGCTGGTAGGAATAATAACCCTGGAAAGCCCAAGTACTGAGAAAATATAGGGGGAAATGAAAAAGAAAAAAATGATGTTCATTTTTTTGAACAAAAACAGTTCTGGTCTGTTTCTATGTAGTTCACAATCCAAGGCCTAGATGAGTTCAGCTGGTGCTTTTCTCTAATTGAAAGTGAAGTCGCTCAGTTGCATCCGACTCTTTGTGACCGCATGGACTGTAGCCTACCAGGCTCCTCAGCCCATGGAATCTTCCAGGCAAGAATACTGGAGTGGGTTTCCATGTCCTTCTCCAGGGGATCTTCCCAACCCAGGGATCAAACCTGGGTTTCCTGCACGGCAGGCAGACGCTTTACCATCTGAGCCACCAGGGAAGCCCTTCCCCTAAAGTGTGACTTTTTAAAAGCTGCCCAGACAAAGGATGAACTATGAAGAAGAAATGTTGGAAATCATTCCCTGTTTTGGTTAGGGGATTAAGCAAAGAGATGTGTTAAGAAAAAAATTAACCTATTTATATTTCAGAATTAGCCAGTGATCTCTTAAGTATTCCACAAAACAGGAAACCCAAACCTCACTGTTTTTTTAAAATAGAGGTCATCTGTGTTACTGAAAATCAGTGACTTTTGAGCCTAACTAGAAAAAATTGTCAGAAAATGAAAGTTTCTTCTACTTGTACATATATAAACTTTAATATACTCAGATTCCTATAGGATCAGCCTGTTGACAATAAATAAGCCTTCAACCAAAAATTTACTCTAGATTTTTTAAGGAACCTTTCTTCCCCTTTAAGCCTTCTGCTTTAATGACTCTTGTCTAGAAAACAGATAAGGACTTGCCTGGGGTGTTGGTGTCTGAAGACACCACTCTACTTCAAATCTTTAACTTAAATCCAGCAGAGGACGTGTTGCAGTCTGCTTTCTCTAAGAACCTCAGGGAACTTACATTATTAATAGCGCCTCCAGAAGCACGGTTATCATTTGAACTTTGGATTTATAGAGGTTCTTAAAATCTTATTACGCTTCCCTTAGCATTTTTCTATTCTGTGGTACAGCTAGGCTCTCCAACAAAGAGCCTGGCAGTTAGGAGTCTGAGTGACACAGAGCCAGTTTTAAGCCTGAATATCCTGACGAGCAGCAGTAGGAACAAATGGACACTAACTGAGGGGCTTACAGGTACTAGAGAACCTGACAGAGTCGGTGCTTTTTAAAACGGAGGAAAAAAGATGATAAATAAATAAAATGGAGAGCCCCTGCAGCTGAGGATGCGCTGTGCTTGGTGACTGGGTCGTGTCCGGCTCTTCCCGACCCCGTGGACTGCAGCCATCCAGGCTCCTCGGTCCGTGGGATTTCTCAGGCAGGTTCTTTACCGACTGAGCAACCGCTGCTTAAGTCATGTCATTTTGAAGCTCTATTACTTACAGGTTGCATTCTAACTGAGCCAGGAGAGAATTCCCATGGCTGAGAATATGAGTTTATTATCCTAATCAAAGTTTTCCACAAACCTGGAGGAAGATCTGCTGGAGCCTCTCTATACAGTTCTTATACCACGGTGTCAACACGCTGGTCCCATCAGTCTCACAGCGTACCAAGTGCTCGGTCAGGATCATGATAAAACGCTGGGAATAGGGTACACAGTTCCGGAGGTGTTAGTAAAAATTCTTCAGAAACAATCACATTTTTGACCAAGAGACCTCAAGGGTATTGCTTGTTTCACCCTATCTCTGTGGTATGTATCCCTAACGTTCATGATTCAATAAATACTGAGGTGTGGAGAGGCAGACCAGTGATAACATGAGTTGTTTAGTCCCTAAGTTGCTTTTGACTTTTTGCAACCCCATGGACTGTAGCCCGCCAGGCTCCTCCGTCAGCGGGATTTCCTGGGCAAGAATCCTGGAGTGGGTTGCGCTTTTCTTCTCCAGGGGGTCAAACCCACATCTCCTGCATTGGCAGGAAGACTGCTTTACCACCGAGAGGCCTGGGGAGCCTGATGAGGTGAGCAGCACATCGTTTTTGGCAATACGAAAGTAATCTAACCTTTAGTATTTAGATTCCTTGTGCTAGTAATTTTTCTTAGAATCTGCTTTAAGGACATAATCAGAAATGTTAACAGGAATGTATACACAAAAATCTTCAGGAAGGACAGCATCATCTAAACAGATCTACAAGTACTTAATAACAGCATCCCCCATTTTTTAAGCAAGAAGAAATATACATGCTAATTAACAACAGAATGACCTCCAGTTAGTGAACTTTTATTTCCTGTGTAAATTTTTATACATTTAAGACCTTACAAATAAGCATGTATTACTTCTAATGATTAAAAACTTTTTAAAACTAAAGAAATATACTGGCTTTTTTGAAGCTATCAATGTCCCAAGTCACGATACCTGAAATATGACAAGGAAGAGATTCTTCTGTTCACTCTGAGCAGACTCCACTTTTTCCTGCAGTCTTTCTATTTGTTCTTCAAGAGCCCCATCTTTCCTGTCACTGCTTCTGTCATCATCATCACTTCGCTACAGAATGCAGAGGAACAAAAGGAAACCACCATTAGAATTCCAGTGTATTAAACAAACTCCAACAAGCAGACCTGAGAATTTTACTGTGTCCGGTCAAATACTATCTGAAGACTTGTATTCTACAAGAGGAGAACCAAACACACAGGCAAACACCCCGAGTCCCGTGAGTGCTTATCTAGGCCAGGGAGATCCAGCGGCACTTGTCTCGGGTGATGGCACTGGGTTTCCTATACAGCAGAGCGAGTTACGCCTTTTACAGGATAGTCCACTCAAGGAGGAAATGCCACAGTCTTCATTCAAAATGAAAACAGCTTTGGAAAATGTACAGTTGATTCTTGTTATTCACGATGGTTGTTTTACCAAACTGCTGTGAACCCTGAGTTTGTGAACACTGAACTCTTGCTCCTAGGAGAAATATAGGGCTAGGGTCTTGGGAACCTCTCATCATGTTAACATAAATCTGCACTGCCCTCACAATAGCCACACATGACTACTGAGCACTTAAAATGTGGTTAGTGTGACTAAGGAACTAAATTTTACATTGTATTCAAATTTTATTAAAGTGACATGTGGCCAGTGGTTATCACACGGACACCACATATCTAGAGAAGAGGGTGGTGTGAAGTCCAGTCTCCGGAGCAGGTGCACATGTAAAACGGGGTGCCGCCGTTTACCTTACAGCGTCTGCGGCTTGTGTTGCGTACTGTCACCCATGTGTGTGTGCCCACGCGGTGACTGGCGCCTGAAACTGCGCTGCGTTTGTATGAGTCACTAAATTTGGTTTTACCTTTCTCTGGGAAACGTGCCTGACCCTGGAAAACGGTCACAAAGAACACCAGTACTATCTGTTAAACCTCAGAGTACATCCAGCTCACTGCTTCTGCCCCAGATGGCTACAATGCTAAACATGTTAATCATACGAGGAGTATTTTATGGGTCCGGAAAAGGCTGTCTCCTCTTGCCCTGCTCCCTCCCCACCCCTGTGCCAGGGAAGGGGTGAACCCTAACAATCCTCTCTCTCTCTCCGTCTTGCATCAGAAACTTTTATAGAAACACAAGTGTCCTCCTTCCTTCTCCTTCGGGAAGGCAATAGGATGGTAAACTATGGAAAAAGTAAGCTTTGTGGCTTGCTAAACAGGTTCACCATGCAGGAAAACGACAGAGAACAGCAGACACCAGTCCTTCCCCTTCCTCCATTTCTATAAACAGCTCTGCATGATTTGGTCTCAAAAAAAAAAAAAAGCTCCCATCAAGGTAATGAATAGTCTCAGTGATTTCTTGTATTATTTTGACGATTTGCAGCCGACACAAGACTCACCCGTTTGTGTTGCCTTGCAAGTTTTTCCTTAGCCTCTTCTAGCTCTTTCTGGATCTTGAGAACGTGTTTGTTCATCTTACGAATTGTGGAGTGCAAGATTTCCCAAACGAACAGTCTTAAAGTAATAAGGCATTTGGTTACTGTATGTTAAACTATACTTAAAGAAAATAAGACCTCTCAACTTTTGTAATCTACACATACTTATTAAGGTCTGATATAGCCTTCTCTTCTTTAGGCAGAATAAGGTATATTTCTCCAGCAACATAATTTTTCTTGTACTATCAATCATGCACACAATCTCTCTCTACCCATTAGATTCAGATGAGCTTCCTGAAGGCAATACTGGGGTCCTCGTCATTTATTTATTTCCATCCCCTACTAGACACACACAGAACGTGTGTGTACATAGTCAATGAAATGGCAAACCAGAAGAAAACACCCTAGAAACAAAAACACATTTCTCTCTCTTTTGAATGTAAACACTATGTGTTGTGGTTTTTTTGAAATGGAAACCTAGTCTGAGGATCACTGACATGCTTTATACTAGCACAAACTCAGCCAATTCTCTTGGAACATGTAAGAACCTCTTTAGTTGGTAATAGCTATCAACTGCTGGGCCTTTAGGAATGAGATACTTATGTCAACTACTTTTTCAAACTACTCAAGTACCAGGGTCACCTGCAGGAGCTTTAAATGTTTGTTCCATAAATATGAGTGTGTTTAAGTAGCTGCTTAACTCCTTTTTATGTCTGTAACATTATGTCTCCTAACCCCAGGATATACAGCACAGGAGAGCGCTTCCTTCTACAAGTTTAATCTGGATGGTGACAGTTTAAGTGGAACATAATCTGGTGTGATAATCTTAGACCACACTCCTTCACCCTAAAGGTTCAGCTTAGTGTCCTAAGCCAATAACAGACACAGTGAAGAGGATAAAGGCTGTGACGGATATTTATGTCTCTGCAAGTAATGGGTTTCCTTTGTTCCCTATTTTGTGTCAACTCCTGTTGTCCTAGTCCTGATCAGGTATGAAGCCTGTGGACTCTGCTTCATGCATAAGAACCAAACTTAAAGAAAAGTCTCTTTCCTTCAGGGGGAATGAGTCGAGAGAGAATTTTCTGTGTATCACATCCAGGGTTTTTCTGACTAAGGCGAGACCTCCCCCCCCCAGTAGCGTTCAGGCGCCCACCAGGCTTCCCTCAGTCCCTCCGTAATGTGCACTTAACCCACAGTGGACTGATTTCTGCCGGTTCCTACCGTGAAGTCCTGCCATGTCCCATTGTCTACTTGAGACCCTGACATACAGCCCGGTCTCCCCGCCCAGCAGTTTGGATCCTCTGTAAGCGTTTCTACTTTTAAGTCCTAATTCACCTTATGTGTGTGTCCCTAAGACACACTGCAACCAGACTGGTTGTGCGCATTTCCATTGTGCAAGAATCTCTGCCGAGTCCAGACTGGACCACTGTGATACTAGTATAACCTGGTCTGACCAGAATTTGGAGCGCATGTATAAGAATTCTTAGAGAATAAGAACTTTGTAAAATAACCCATTTTACCTAGTAAAGTCACGAGACAATTCTGAAGAGAAGATCCAATTTGCTACTGCAGCACAGTCGACAATCTGCGTACGAATCATCTTGTCTACCAGCACAGCAATCATCTATAGTCAGAGGAATGAAGTTATTCAGGGGAGTCACAGTCATAGGTAGGCCACAATAATCCCACTGCTAAATAGTTAAAATCGGATGGGTGTGAACATTCAGTAGCTATGGAACTGAACAATGTGACCATTAGGTCTGAAAATTTGTTTTCCCTTCTGCTTGGCTCTGGTACTTTTTGTAAGAACACAATAACACAAATAAAGACTGAGCAAAAAGAAACTCTGAATGTTAATACTTAAAACATACTGACCAGAGATTTAGTAATACATGTTTTGTTACCTGGAAGTTATTGACTACAGATGTTTCAGTATTCATTTATATGATAAAGTGCTGGCCATAAGCATGCGTTAGTGCAAAAATATCCTGGTTAATAATGTGTCAAAGTTAATCCTAAAGTTTTATCATGAAAAATGTCATAAATATACTCCAAAACTTATTTTAATGCCTCTTTATAACACAAGGTATTAAAATAGTATATTGAGATTTGAGAAATCTGGGGCCTGTTTAAAAATAGAAACTGGATAGACTAAAGAACTATTTCCTACCCAATTGGAGAACCTTCCAAGAAATAAGCATTCTTAATTAAAATGTGTTGAGATATTATAATATCATACCAAATCATAACACTTGCTCTTTAGAGAATGACTCAAACATCATTACTTCCACAGCACTAAAATTATAGATTTAAAAACTGTTCGAAGGGCACAGTCAAATTTCATGTTCTACAAACTAAAACAATGATATCAAGTGCCTTCTTTTTATACCTATACAATCACCATCTCAACATGTCTAGTTAGTTTTTACCTGTGGATGGTTCCTCCAGACCTCAAACATGACTCTTAGAACATGTAATTTTCCTTCATCGCTTTCAGCTAGGGTTTTGAAGACTTCATGAAACCTTTTCATGGATGGCGGGGGTGGGGGCAGAAATAGCACATATAAACTTATTGAGCATCTTAACATTTTCAAAGCTTTACAACACTACTCAATTTCCAGTGCAGTATACAAATACAAAATAACCAAACATCATTAATCATTGAGGAATATAAAAGGTATGATTAGGAATTCAATTTGTATGGCATTTGTCTCAAAATCTTAGGAGAATTACAAAATACTGTCATTAGCCAAGGACTCTAGTTTACTGTGTATTTAAGGATAGATGAGGGCTAAGGAATAGTCTCCTAACACAAGTGTAGTATTCTGCCTGCATCTTCTGTAAGAGCCTTGCAAGTCTCATAGAGAGACTAGGAAGTTGAGATGGGGTGAGGAGTCTAGTTTCTCTGCCTGATTGGGAAGAATATATGTTTGTTCTTCATTTAGACTGTATGATGAGTTAAAAAGTTCTGTCTTTAGATGCCAACCTTTGGGTGGCTCCCAAAAATGCAGCTGGCTCTCAATTCTGCTCACCCTCTTTTTAGGAAGATCCTTGGACAAGGTGGGAACTTTTTGACTGTCCTATGGACCCAGGTTTTTGTTTCTCTAAAGGTTTATGTGAAAAAATGTACACTTTATATATACATGCAAACCACAGACAGGAGCCATCGGACTGGGATGGTAGCTACCACAGCCAGAACCCATTGTGTCAAGTTATATGACGCTATTAAGATCTCTCTATTCAATCATCCTAAGGTAAAAACCACTACACCACTGGTATTCATGCAGAGAGGTCTGAAACCCTCAAGAGGGCATGTGTGCCCTGGCCGCACTTACTTTGCAAGAGCGCTGAAGGAGTGGCTGAACGACTTGGCCGCCAAGTGTAGCAGAGTCTGTACAAAGACCTCTATTTTCAGTGGGTTAAAGCTGAATCCTTCATCTGAACAACAGCAGAGAGAGTTCAGAAGATTAAGCAAAGCAATTCTCTGGTCCCTAACCTGTATTGCTAAGCAGATGGCACACTCATATCCAAATACTGAGTCCCACGTTCAAGCAATGTCTCAGCGCACTAACAGACAATAAAAGACCGTCACTGATTAATCACGTGTCCTCAAAATACAAAACGAAGCATGACCTTAATTCTGAAGTTTTTTAGGATTGTCTCCCAAATTATTCAATATGATCAATTTCTTTTTATAAATACCACATAGATTTCTTTGTTCTTATCTCTCTACATGGTGGCAAGATAATACAGTAAAAGAAAAAAATACACTAAGACCTTTATACTTTAGGTCCATGTCCTAAGATGTCTGACAATGTTTATATTTAACATTCTGAATTATACTTTCTAAATATATTCTAACATCATAATACAAACTTCTTAGAAAAATCTAAATAAAATCTCAATAATAATCTAAACACCATTAATATTTTAAGCCATTTTTCTCTGTGTACAGATCTAACAAAATTTTCCTCCTAAACGGTTACCCCGTTGTCCCAGGAGACTTGATCTGTTTCATTAATTCGTCTTTTTTTGTTTGAGTTATTGTAGTTTCCAAGATGTTTTAATAGATGACAAAGCAAGTCCCTCTCATGGCTTTTTGTCTTATCTTTTGTTGATGATAAACTTGTAGTTCAATTTGGAGAGAACACCCAGCTTCATAATACGCCAAGTCTTCCTGTGCTGGAACCTCTCTCTAAAGTGAAAGCAGGTGGTGTTTCAGTGAACAGCGTGTTCACTTTCATTCAGTTAAGTGAATACCTGTGCTCTGGGGAGCAACTGACAGGCTGTCAGGCTAAACAAATATACTGTAGGAGAATTATGTTTTTACTTAAGCCTGACCCATACATAGTTCCATTCAACAAATATTTAATTCCCTTACCATCATCATCATCCTGATTAGGATTAGGGACGTCTTTCAGAATGCTGAAGATTTCATCATTGGTTGCTTTACTTTTAAAGGCAACAGCTAAACAGAGGGCAACCGAATGTCCAGGAAGAGAGTCTAAGCACAGAATGCAAAGAGTTAAATAACTGAAAAACTTTTAAGAAATGACTTTCTTTTAAAAGAGTACTCTCTATCCTAAGGTCAGTATTTATTCTGTATAAAGATAACCACACATGAAAGTTTCATTCAGTATGTCAATGGCTTTTCACCTGAAATAAGGCATAATAGGTTTCTCGCCTCAATACTTCCTTAAGAACACGGAGCTAACTGAAATTCAGAGAGTGAGGCAGGTATGGCTCTTCCTCGGGAAACAGCTGCAACTCTCCTCGATGGTCTCCGATCCCTAGGCCTCTGTAAGCTGGAAGGCTGAGAGTGTGTCTCTCTCTCATTTTGGTCAGCGCGCCTCCTTTTCCGCATACAGCGGAAACTAAGCTTGGGTTTGAACAAGGTGAGGGCTGCCAACTTGAGTCCGACTCTGCTTTTCTCTGCTGCTGAATCCACATCCGTGAGTCTGTCTGAGCCAGATGCTCGTGTGCTGTGACTCGAGTGTTTACTGTTGGTTAGTATCGGCCAGGTCCTTTACTGTATACAGTCTGTGCTGACAGATACTGCACGGCATCACCAGAGCAACGGGAAATCTACTTTCAATGTAAGCTAGACAAAGAGGTAGCAAAAAAGCCAATTCTGACACAGAATACGAGTTACTAAGCACTTGGAATGAATAAAGTCAGTTCCAACAATTCACATGTGCTCTGTACTTTTCTTGAAAGTGGGAGGGAAAGGGAAGAAAAATCCTCCACTATCAACAAGTCTACATTCTAGGTAAGGAACCAAGATACTCACATAAAAAATAGCCAGAGAGTAACACAAAACTGGCTTGCTAAAGGCTAAGGAAATGTTTATAAGAGTGGAGCTCGGGCTAGATCCTGGAGAGAGAACAGGAACCAGAGAAGAGAAAGGGATGATGGTACAAACAGGTAAAACCAAGAATGAGAAGCATGGAAAAAACAAAGGAAGTGGACTTGGCTGCAGTGGAGATTCACTTGAGAAGAAGTGACAAATCATAAAGGAGAAACGACAGTTAGGTGGGCCCTAAGTGTTAGGTTGAAGGCTGAGTTATTTCTGTGGGGAAGAAAGAAAGCTCAGTGTTCAACAAAAGTCTGAACTCTTTGATATCAAATACTGTATCTCATGGTTCTCTGAGCCAGTACAAAGCAGAAATCAAAATGTGGCACTCACGAGTACCGCATCAAGCTTTGCTTTTTGCAGAAAACACAGTGTTCAAGAACACGGCTGCTCAGTATTTAAGTCTGGGCTTTAGCCCAGAATAGCTTCTTTGAAGTTATTCCCTCATTGTAAAACTGTTGTTAAGAACATACCTATTTCTCAAAAGTTGTTTTAAGGAATAAGTGACACAGTAACATAGGAAATGGAATACTCAGCACTGGAATCGAGTTTTGTTTCAAGGAAAACAGGTGTCGTCTAAAGTGCAGGGGCAGAAGCAGGGGTGCAATATGAGAGCAGGGGAGAGGAGTGAGTCTGAAGCGCAATACGGCATATCAAATTAAACAGTCCCCCTGATTTACAGTGCAAATCTCAGAAATGACGTGACCAAAAAGTAAGAAGAGTATGTTTAAGAATTTACTTCTAGACTAGAGGCACGCTGCAGGGAAAACATGTAGTCTCCATGTGCACCTGTATTCCCACTCCTGTACTGTTAGCAGATGATAAATCAATTCATGTAATCAAAATTGCCATGACAAACACATACTTTCATTTTAGTAAGTTCTGGCTATAAATTCATCTTGCTATACTTAACAACACTTAAAATGTCACGAAGAAAACATTTTAAACAATATTAAAAACAGTTACAAGACAGTAATAACTAAGTAAATCACAGTAAATGTTTAAAATTATGACAGGGCAAAGAAAACAACAGAGGCTGGTGAGAAATCACCTTTCAAACAGAGAAAATATAAACCCAAGAAGAGAAATAATTTACTTTCTCCACCTTAGAAAACTGACTTAATACTTGCATTAGCACCTTTGAAAAACAGAGGATTCATTACTTACTGCTGCTTTCATCTCCATACTTGTAAATGCAGGTTGGGTTTGCAGGACATAGAGCTGAGAAGGTAGGAGGGACAAAATCTAATATACGCTGATGGTAAGACAACCTACAATATAAATAAAAGCCTCAGAAAATAGCATTCACCAGTCTCATTCTTTGGTAATAGCCAACTTTACTCAGCAGAGCAGCACCCGGCGCTCAGCTGACAACCAGGAAGTAAAGGGCAACTTTAACGCTGTAACTCCTGTCTGGGCCAGCACGCCAGAACCCACGTCTCCTTCAGAACTTCCTGCTTTGTACGGAGATGTGGGCCAGCGGGTCCACAAGCCCGTGGCCCAGGATGTGATGAGGTGGAGGAAACAGTTTGTACGGTTGGGAGATTGGTTATATTGTAGTAGATAAATACTTATCCAGACCATGGGAGACAAGTTCCTTAATGTCTGCCAAGGTATTAGAAATCACGGCAAAGGGGAAGGCTAAGGAGAAAAATGATATGTTGGGTTGGAACTGGAAAGACACACACATCTAGGTGGATATAAAAACAGATTTGTGTATGTATGGGTACATGTGTGCATAAATATATTCACTATGCTTGTCCATCTAGAGGGCAGAAAACCACTTATACCCAATAGCAATAAACACATCAAGTGTCCACACCTTGCTACTTAAATACCATGC
Organism: Muntiacus reevesi; assembly: GCF_963930625.1. Lineage (NCBI taxonomy): Eukaryota > Metazoa > Chordata > Mammalia > Artiodactyla > Cervidae > Muntiacus > Muntiacus reevesi. Next base: position 58,645,972 of record NC_089265.1, on the reverse strand, counting down.
TCCATAAAAGAAGCTCCTCCTCTTTGAATATGAATAGATGATTCCAGGAGAGGGGCAAGGAAACAAGAAGAGCCTGGAACATCTGTGCCAGAAATAAGGAAATGCTCAATGAATGGAGGGGGAACATTAAAGGAAGGGAAAAACAGGGACACAACAGGCACAAGGGACTCGCAGTGGACAAATCGGGGCAAAATCTGAGCATCAGAGTAAGTACCGACAGTGATGAGTTACAGTCCACTGAAGGAACAATCTCTGCGGATACATAGACACGGGAACTAATAGACAGCTAAAAAAGGAAAGCTCTTTCTTACAGTAGAAAGTCAGCTAATCAATGTACACAGAATAATGGAGAGAGGGAATCATCACCTGAGGATCATCACAGTGGTGGCGATAAAAGTACAAGTTGCGGTGGAGGTCTGCGCTAAGACCTGAGTGCCACCTCAGGGCATTTTCCACAAAACACCGATCAACTACAAAGGGGGAAAGGGCGAGTTCCAGGCTGAGAAGCCTGACGTGGCCATCTAATCAAGATTAACATCTTCAGTGGTGGACAGTGTGAGACTTGAGTCATGAGGATGCACCAAGGCAACAGAGCAAAGGCCCACAGTCTTTGAAACCGACAGTGATGCAACAAGAAAGAGTAACAGCAGTTCAAGGTGAAGGAGTCAGAAGAAAATGACAACTAAATGCTACACATGCTCCTGGGTAGAATTCTGGGCCAGAAAGGAAAAAAATATTGTTGGGATGCTTGGCAAAATTTCAGCAGCATCTGTGGACTGTACAAGTGGTATTACTGTATCAGCTCACATCCTGATCTGGAGGGCTGTATTCTCGTCATGGAGAAGTGTTTTTTTGTTTGGGGGAAATATACAACCGACTAGGATCAGACATCCTATCTGCAACTTGTTTTCAAAAAGTTCAGAAAAAGACCAATATAAAGGGTAGATATTATACAGAGAGGCTAAAAGGACTAGGCATTAGAACAAATATAGTAAAATGTTAACTAGGGGATCTAGATGAACATCACAGAGTTCTATTTTGGCAACTTTCCTAAAATTTGAAATTATTTCAAAGTATATTTGACAAAAATAAAATTTCTGACTTAATTCACATAGAATCCAGATGGCACGGCTGCCCTAATTTTTCAACATAAATCTGAAAGAGAAGAAAGAAAGGTACTTGGATTTTAATGATATGATATTCTGGACATACATTTGAGAAGGGAAACCTCCCCCACAGAAATGAGACAACCTAAGCTAAGGAGAAAACACAAAGAACTTACCTCATACATTTTTCTAGAACTTCTCTTACAAACTTTGGTTTGGGACTTTCTGGATCTTGAGTAAGACAATCTGACCTAATGACAAAATACAGTTTTACAAGTTCTTACACATAATCCGCATCTATATCTACCTTGTATTAAGCTGCAAATAGTTCCCTTCTACCTACATTATTTCATTTACATATATATATAATAAAAAAACTAAATATTTCAGATCACAAAAAAAGATTGTTTTTATATTATAGTTTTAAATATTACTTTTTAAAATGGTAAACTGTAGAGAAAGACAGATATACATAACACTACTTACCAATCTTCCCAGCTCCAACGGAATTGGAAATTACTTAGATGATGGGAAAACCAATTAATAAACCTACACAAAGAAGTGGGGGGGGGGGGGGGCGGGTGGAAAAGGATGAAAGGTTGCAGATTATAATAGGAATTCACATAATTCTTCAGACAAATAAGACACTATTTTCACCATACCTACAGCTGTTACTTTCTCCTGCCACCTACCCCTCTCTGTGCAAATCCTGCAGCTCATCTGCTACTTCAAAAAAATAACAGTACCCATCTCACTCCTCCTAACAGTGCTATCCTTTTCAAGAGAATAACAGGTACAACTCAAGTGCCTGTTTTATATCAAGAACCTTCTATGTGTTTATATTATATAATCTAGTTCTCGCAGTAACTGCTGAGGGATATATTACTCCATTTAACTGACAATGAAACTCCGTGAGGTGCAAAAAAAGATTAAAAACATTTTATAAATGCAAGAGCCAAAGCTCAGTCTTTCATTATCATACCATGCTCTTTTTGCCACAAACAATGAAACATACCATCAAAGCCCCTTCTCCTCTTAAAGACACGCCTGATCTCTCCAACTAGATAGGGACCACTTTAGTATACTATATAATGCTGTGAAATTTGTAAGAGCCCAGTAAATGCTTGCTGAGTGAATGGCATAGCTGGAATGCCCAGAGCAACTGGCAGTTTATTAATCAAACTGGGAAAAACCTCAGCAGACACCTTAAAGCTCATTCCTTATGTCCCTATAATTTCAATCATTAAAACTGCTCAAGATGATAGGTCAACACACAGGACAGCCTCTTCTGATAGTTTTCAAATGCTGCATTTGAACAAAGGACACGAGAGATTATGGAAAATATTCACTATCTGTTCTGAGCTAATTTGGGAAAGTGACAGAGTAAGAGGGCACATTAGCTAACAGTGGGCATGCCAATTAACACAGCTATAAAAATCCAATATGGTCTTTTGTATAAACTCAGTCTTGAAGCTGTAGTTATAGAGAAGCTAATTATTTTAGAAACAGACACTATCTTAAACAAATATATAATATATAAACATAATAAACATACAGGATTAAACTCTGCTTCTACATACAAATTAGCTTAAAGCCTATTTTAAAAGCTTACCCACCTAATTACAGAGGGAAAGTGTAACCATACCAAAGCACCAAACGAGCAATGAAATTAAAGAAAACTTCAGCCTGGGTATCATTTCATATTGAAAATTAAGACTAGAAAGTGAAATGCTATATTACAACAAGTATGAACTTTATTATATATAGGATTATTTGGAGGAAGCAAGAAAGAAAAACCAACTTGGAAATTCTTAAAAGGGCAAATATTTTTCTGATCAAACACTTTTATAAAGTACAGAAGCTGCTAACACTCTACAGAAATAAGGCAGGGGCTTCCCTGCTAGTCCAGTGGCTGAGACTCCATGCTCCCAGCGCAGGGGACGTGGGTCTGATTCCTGGTCAGGGAACTGGATCTCACCTGCAGCAGCTAAGACCCACCGCAGGCAAATATTAAAAAAAAAAAAAGTGGGGGGGGGGGGCAATACTATACCTGTCTACACATGTAGTATTCATTGTGTCCAAACGCATATATAACATTTCAGTTGCCTGTGCAAGCTGTGAATTTCAGGATAAGGAAAACTATACTCTCTTTGAAAATAAATCTGTGATAGAAAAAACGATAACATTTCCTAGAAGTCTATGTAATGACTAGTAATTCTTTTAAAGTAACTGATCTTTGAGATATCAATGATATACAATACACCTGACCTGTATACACCTGTGAAATCAAGATAATAAACATTTATGTCACCTCCAAAATTGCCACATTCTCCTTATAGTTCATCCTCCCTTCTTCCCATTTATGCCCCCAAGCAAATATTGGTCTGTTGTCACTACATTATTTGCATTTTCTAGGATTCTGTGTAAATGGTATCATATACTATGAATTCATATTTGTTTGGCATCTTTTATTCAACATATATTTTGCAATTCACTCATGTTGATGCCTGCATTGGACATCTGTTGTTTTTTTTTTAACCTGAGTAGTATTCCATTGTATAATTGTAACAAAATTTGCTTATCCATTCATGTATTGATGGATATTTGGATGGTTTCCAGTTTGGGGTTGTTTTACACATAAAGTTATAAACATTAATACTCTTGGGTAAACAGTCAAAGAGTGGCTGATGGTATGGTACATGTGATTTTTAACTTTTAAAGAAATGCCAAACTGTTTTCATGAAGTGATTTAAACCCACCAGCAGAAATATTTAATAATCTTGTAAAGCCAGGCTAAACAGAGTACGTTTAAATACAAAAGAAAGGATACAACTTGGGGTAGAGAGCCAGGCTGAAGTTTGCACAGTTCAATGAGAAGTGTTGTGTACATCACATCGATATGAGGCGGTGCTGGAAGTTGAAACAGCTCTGCAAAGATCACCTACAAGGGAATCACGAGTCAGCAACTCAATTCGACAGCTGTCCATGCACTTCTACTATTTAGAAAGACCTCAGTGTTCTAAATTCTATGATATTCATAATTTTTAAAAGTTTAACTTTTTAACCTTAAAAACTATGCTTTCTAAAACACAAAGACCTATGATTGAATACCGTAATGAAGATTTCTTATCTCTGTAACTCAATCAATAAGAATATGCAAAAATTAATGCTTAGCTGATATTTCCAGAGAATTAAATTTCAACTTGGAAAGTATCAGAGTTAATTCAGGGAGGTACAGTTTACTAGGGACTCACAGAGCCATTAGAGTTTCAGCTCTATGAGAAGTAAGAGCCCGTTGTAGACTCTGAGGATGGGATCAGAAGATAGTTAAGTCATTCTGCACAGTTACTACCTTTCTGGTAGTCCAAGACTTTTTGGCTATGCCCTTGTTCAGAAACTTGTTTTCATCCTCCATATACAGTTTGTGGGCCACATACCTAGACTTCTAAAGCTTAGTTTGCATTCCTCCTCCTCACTCCTATCTCCCACACTTTTGTATGAATTTCTATACATTTTGCAGATTTTAAAACGTGACTTAAGTTTTGCACTTCAATTGACATGTCAATGAGTGAAATCCATTAGCCTAAGCATGCTCTCAAGTTTTGTCAAGATAGAACAGATGCACTATACCACTGTTCACACTGGTATAGTATGAATACAAAGTGAATTAAATAATACACTGTAATTATGTTCGTGTTGAGCATTTTAACATAAAGGAATAATGTAATTGACAGTTTGAGTCATGTCAAGTGAAAATACTGTTTTTTGGGAAATAAATTTCTATAAGGTGTTCAACTGTACTAATATCCTCCTCTATATGACTTACATGGAATCAAAAGCCTTATCTATTTTTTTTACTTCCAAAACAATTGACTCTTGATTTCTAAGAATAAATAAGGATTCTTATTTCCCTACCCTTGTGATACAGGAAATAATATACTAGTCCAGAGTAAGCTAGTAGTGAGAAACCAGAATAACACAGATAAAAATGGGTTATCTGCCTAAAGAATATTATAAAGTATTTAAGCCGCTTATACATATGTTCCCTGGAGAAGGAAATAGCAACCCACTTCAGTATTCCTGCTTGGAAGATTCCATGCACAGAGGAGGCCTGGAAGGCTACAGTCCATCGGGTCACTGAGAGGGGGACACAGCAGGGCACACAGACATGCGCGCACGCACACGTCTGTTACGTGGGCAAGGTACCGCTGGAGTTGGAGGTAACTTGCATCATCCCTGATAACTAGCCCTGAATGAAGACTCCTCTATAAATAAATTACAGGCAACTCAAAATTCTGTTTGCTTGCTCGGCTTAACCTCCTCTTTCCTCTTTACTAACATGGTTAACAGAGCTCCAAAACTGAGAGCAGCTTCCTCTTTTCTCTGTTAGTTTTCATTTCTGACAAGCAGCAAGAACAGTAACAAAAGCCCAGAAGTAGATCACGCTTTACAGTCAACAGAAAGCCCCTGAGACTGTGAAACAAGCTCCATCTGGAATGCATACCTCAACTATGTGGTAGTTCAAGGGGATCTTGTTCTTCCCAGGATAACTCACTAGCTGCGCGGCGCTATAAAAAGTGTAATTTAAGTTTAGTGAGCAGGCACAGATACATGAAAAACCAAACAAGCAGTTGCAAACACAGTGCGTGTAGATATACAGGAAATATTTTCTGAAATGTTCTAGATTTCAGTTACTTCACCTAACTACAGCACGAGTTATTTTTTCTACCTTAAGGGAAACTCCTTAATGGATATCCAAAACTCCTTGAAAGATCAGAAAGAATGTAAATAATAGTAAGGAATACATTCAGATCTACTAACTTAAAAAGTTCTATATGGTAGACTATCCCCAAAATGCTATATCCCTTTCCGTCTTAAAATCCAAACTGAAACTTTCCAAGGTTTTAGGAAACATTAAAAATAAACTTTTCCAAAGCTTGATGTCTAACTGCTAGGAAACAGAGCGAAACCATTAGTGTTCATTTATTCCTGCAACATTCATCCCCAAAACTACTTTTGGGGATGTGTGCTACTTTTTCACCATACAAGTAAAAGTACCATGAAAAGCATCTTACCAAGTTTTCCTTTCCTTCCAATGGGACTTAATGATGCAGTGAAGATTCTCTTCTATTACAAATCTTTCCACTGAATGACTCCCTGGCATTACAGGACCCTGGAACCAAAACAACAGCTATATACTACAGACCCAGACAAAATATTTTTCATTTATTTAACAAAACATATGAGAGCTTATTATGTTCCAGATACTTTTTATACTGGATGCTGAGGATAAAAGTTCACAAGCGTGAAAGCTCTGTATTTCAACAAATTTTATTTCTGTGTTCACCTACCTACAAGAGAACTAGAATATCAGTTATAGTTTTTCTTCTTCTACCTGACACTACTATCTCTGCCCACCTCAAGTCTTAAATGAAGCAAACTATTATTAGCCCTTGATTTATTTTTTTCAACAATGAGAATGGATTACTTCCATAAAAAAACATGGAGAGGGGGCTTCCATGGTGGCTTGATGGTACAGAATCCAGCTGCCCACGCACGGGACACGCGTTCGAGCCCTGATTCGGAAGATCCCACGCGCCGCAGAGCAACTAAGACCGCGACTGCTGTTATGCGCCACAGCTACTGCGCCCGAGCCCTGGAGCCCAGGGGCGGCAACGACGGAGTCTTGTGCTGCAACTGCTGAGCCCTGCGTGCCCCAGAGCCTGGGCTCCGCAACGAGAGGAGCCCCTGCAATGCGAAGCCTGGCACTGCGACACAGAGGAGCCCCCACTTACCGCAACAAGATCAAGCACAGCCAAAAATAAAATAAATTAAAAAATAAAACCGGAAAAAAAAACACATGGAGGGGGGAAAATTTTATTTAAAATGCTATGTAGACATTAAAAAATCACATATATGTTGAAAGGTATCCACACTGTGTTGTTTTTAAAAAGATTAAACAACATTATCTATGTATTGTTTAATTTTAAAAAATATGTATAGCAAACAGGTTCAATGAGTTTATTCTTATTTACTTTTTTAGTCACCACTGTAGACTCTTAATGGTGACTTTTACTTTACTTTATAATTTCTAATTAAAAAACTTTTTTGAAAGATCAGAACTAAACAACCAAATCCTCTTAAGATATCTTGTATGTTTATGCTCTTCTGGCAAAGGATGATGGGCACATCACAGAGGCAATACCAATTACAAACAGAACAGGAGAGGCAGATTTTGAGGTCCTGTTCTAATGTTCCCTTTGCACAAATAAATACTAATCACAAAGATTCTAATAGTCTTACTGTAAAGTAGACTTTCAATTACATATACCTAATTAGACCATTACATAAAGTTGACTAAAAGTATTTTATTATATATGGAATACGGCAAGTGGGTAGCAAGCTGATAATTCTATATTTATAACTGATTACCCCGGGTTGGGAAGATGCCTTGGAAATGGCAACCCACTCCAGTATTCTTGCCTGAAGAATTCCATGGACAGATGAGCCTGGCAGGGCTACAGTCCATGGGGGTGCAGAGAGTCAGACATGACTTGAGCAACTAACACTAACTAACCCATTACCCAACAACTATTTACTCTACAGAGTATACATACACTAAAATTTCACTGATCAAAAGCAACTCTCCATAGAGTAGAAGAGAGAAGGCGGGGAAAGAAAACTCAAACTTGACCTTAGGTGGTAATACGGGCTCTTAAGCCAGTGGCCCTCACCCGCGGGCAGTTTTGCCTCTAAGGGAACATCTGGCAATCTCTGGAAACATTTCTGGTTGTCACAACTGACATGCCACTGGCACCTATGTATTGGCACCTAGAAGGTAGAGGCCAGGGAGAATTCTACAATTCATAGGACATCCTCACACCTAGGCATTCTACAATTCATAGCACAGCCTCACACCTAAGGATTCCCCGGCCCAAAACATCAGCTGTGCTGAGGTTGAGGAACCCTGCTCTATGCTGACTGGCTCACATAAGCAGCAGGTGTGAGCGCGCCTTGCAGGCTGCAGTCCACGAGGTCATGAAGAGTCAGACATGACCACACCACCAGCAGCACACGGCGAGTTTCCATTCAGAACCAATCCAGGGATCACCATGCTTGCTGCTTGGGTGTTCAAGTTAACACGGTCATTTAAACACAAAGACATGAAGCGAAGCATAGTTAAAATGGACATTTTTATACTCAATGTTATTATACATTTTTTAAACTGCTAAAGTATAAAGGCTACCAACAACTTGATCTCATAATAAAAAATATATTTATTTATATATTTAAATATGTAAAATATATTATATATGTATAATTTATATTTATAAATATATTTATAATTATATAATTTTATAAAATATAGGTTATGTTTGTAATTTATATATTTATATTTTTATATATTTATATATAAATATATATTTATAAATATAAATATATATATTTAAGAACAATAAAGTCAGCTTATACTAATCTTTGGGATTTTTAAATTAAACACTACTGAGCACTTACCATGTGTCATGTATCATTCTATATACCTTATGTGTGTATATTAATAATTTAATCCTCATTACAACTTTGTGAGCTATATACTAATTATTATTCTATTTAGGAAACTAAGGTAAATAACTCACTCAAGATCACACGGTTGGGATATGCCTGAATTGGGATTAAAACCCAAACCAACGTGGCTCTTAAACCTACACTTTTCAAGTGTACACCATGCTGTCTCTTCATTTATATAAGCTAAATGTGATTTCTTGCATACTGAGGTGATGCCATTGGCTGAATCAGACGTTAACTTCACTGCCACTGACCCTCTCAGACAATGAACGACTCAAAGTTAAAACGTCCCACAGGTATAACTGTAACGAGAGGAAACCGGAAGTGCAGCAGAGCACAGGCCCTTTGGGGAGAACGCGTGCCGGTCACGCGCGTACCTCGGGGTCATCCGTGTAATCGAACATCCTGAAGATGACCCTTGGCATCGGGTACGCCGAGTCTTCAGTGTGCGGCGGCGGCGTGAACGGAGGCAGGTTGTGCTGCAGGGCTTCGCACAGGATGCTGTCAAAGGCAAGATAAGGTCTTAGGATGTGCCGCTCCTGCCAGCGATCCTTTTTCAATTTCTGAATCTGGGCCCAGAGGCAATCTAAATACTAAAGACAGATTGATTTTTAACAATTAATAGATATTTGGAGGCTAGGTGAAATAACATTTTGACTAGACAAAACCAAAAACCTACTACCTTCTAAAATACAGGATACAAAAGCAAGCTTACTTGTTAAATATAATACAAAGGAACAGTGCCGTTTCTGTACACATTTTAATTACTTTACAAAGTCTGTCTGGGGCTGATACATCTTATGTTTTCAAATTGGGCATTTAAATAAAAAATACATCAACTCTATGATACATGGAATCCCACAGAATAGGGAACGTTTCAAGGACATGCTAACATTTATTAAAAATACATTATATGCCTAGGGCTATGAGGAGCTGAACTCCTGATATGAAGTGTAAAAACACAGCTATGGTATACAAATGGAATGATCTGAGTACGTCAGAGATTAAGGATCTACTCTGTGCTTGTATCTATCACAAGAGACTGAACTCAATTTACCTCTTCTTGCGGATGGGGTTTCTCTGCCGTCCATACTTGTAACATGGGTACATGAGTCTTTTGGCGTCTTCTAAAGGTTAGAATGAAAATCTACATTTAGGTTTTTAAAAACATGAAAAGATGTTCAGTTTCTTTCATAATTAAGAATATGCAAATTATAGGAGTGAAACATTTTAACCTTTAACCAGATATCAGAATCGTTGATAATGTATTGCATTGCCAAAATGTAGGCAAATATACATTTGCCTACAAATGTACACAGTTTTGAAAATACTGCTGGCAGAAGGCTAACTGACAAATAATCAGTCACTTTAGAAGAGATCTGGAAGAGTATAATCTCTTTGGAAGGCAATCTGACTAAACAATCTATCAAAATTAAAACTGTTAACACACTTCAACCTAGTAATGTCATTTCTAAAAATTCACATAACCCACAAACACACTTGCACATGTACACAAAGACATATTACAAAGATATCCACTGAAACGCAGTTTAAAATAGCCAAAGCCTTGCAATAGGCTCAACGTCACCAACAGGAATCGAATTAAAGAAACTACGGTACGTTAAACGAGTGGAGTACCATAGAGCTGCTAAAAGAATGAGGTAGAGCTAGATATTCTATACAACAAATCCAAGCTGTATTACAGGGGAAAAAGGAAGTGTGCATAGAAGAACAACCTGTATCCTGGACCATCACTTGTATAAAAGGAGGGAAGGATATATTCAAATGTTAGAATATTCACACTCTTATTTTCATTCTTCTTTTGCAAACATGTATATATTATTAAAAATAAAACTACAATTTTTGAATAATATGAAACATTTAAAAAATATTGAAGGTAGCTTAGTGTTAATGAGAAAGCAGATTTTCATCTTTAGACTCTTCAGCTTTATTTGTAACTATGTAGATATTAACAATATCCAAAGAGGTACCTATTAATAGCAAAGCAAACGTAAAACAAAATCCCCTGTGAAAACCTTGAGGGGACACCAAACCATCACCATGCTGCTGCGCCCTTACTTAAGGTAGCTTTCAGTGTTGGCGAAGATCCGGTCCATCTCTGCATCTTTCTTCTCATACAATTCCTTTCCAACCCAGGGCAAAGACGACAGAAATGCATACACGTACCAATCCCGCCGCACCTGAAGAATTTTTTAAAAGGGACCTTTAAGACAGGCGCTAGTGAATCTTCATTTGCATCACATTTACTCCTGAATGAAATCCTATGGATACTATTTAATAGGGCTGAATGAAGACGCCTGGCTCATTCAGAGGCTTCTCAGATATATTAGTTTTAATCTTATTAGGCAGAATCATTTAACTAATATACATATGTCATGAGGATGGACCATTATGCCAGTTGGCTTAACTTTCAGATATTAAGAATTTATAATGTGATATCTATTAATTTTTTTTTTTTTTTTTTGCTAAAGGGCTATTAGTGAAAAATTCCTCATACCATATGAATGAGATTTAGCACAAGGGGTTTTCTTACCTGAGGCACATCTTCTTCCTGAGTTACACTTACAAAATTTTCAAACATAGCAACCATTGATGGGGCAGCAATGACATGACAATTCACAAGATCAGAAAGAAAACGGACCTATTGGGAAAAGCAATTTCTATTAAATGTAAATGTCCTTTATAATATTTATAAAACAAGCATTTTGCCCAAGGAACAAATCTAGACAACTACCTGTTTTTTTAAGGAACCTGCAAATTAAGAATGGTGTTTTAGATATTTAAAGGCTTGGAAAAAACCAAAATAATATAAATGATATGAACTTACATTTCAGTGCCCACAAACCCATTATTGCACAGCCCTGCTCGTTTGTTTTCATGTCGCCTTCGGCTGCTCTTGTGGTCTAGCAGCAGGGCTGAGGAGTTGTTAAAGAGACTATATGAAGGGCAGGAATCCACAGGTATAGCTCTACATTTATACTAGACTAGAAAGTCAAAGTGAAAGTCACTCAGTCGTGTCCGACTCTTTGCAACCCCATGGATTATACACAGTCCATGGAATTCTCCAGGCCAGAATACTGGAGTGGGTAGCCTTTTCCTTCTCCAGGGGATCTTTCTGACTCAGGGATCGAACCCAGGTCTCCTGCATTGCAGGCAGATTCTTTACCAGCTGAGCTATAAGGGAAGTCCACTAGACTAGGAACCTGAACTGTAATATTCTAGCTACTACAACCAATCATCTTTTTCGTCTGGTTGTGAAACTGGACCAAAGAGATGGAAACGAACAGAAATTTACTGGGTGTCCCTGTGTGCCTGCCAAGCACTGTTAAAGCCTCTCAAATGGGAGCTCACAGACCAGTGGGACGAACACCATCTAGACCCAAAAGGATGAGGCCTATGCTAGAAGATAAAGAAGACGTGCTCTAGAAACAGAGATAAAGGGAGCAGGGAAAACATAAAGTGGGTAACAATCAAACTAGCTCAAGAAGAATCAGTAAAGTAATCCTCAACTGGAGAGGCTCCTAAACAAGACGTTCAACAACAAGGTCTGTTCAGGGCCCCACAAGTAATTCTGACAGAGCCGGGAGGATATGGACGGCAAAGAGAGACAGGCAGGGCAACCATGGCCGGTCAGAGGTTTGAACTTAATCTTATAGCCCAGTCAGTGTCCAACTCTTCTGACTGCATACTCAGTAGAAAAGAATTTGATCACATACCTTCAACACACACATATTATTTATTCCTAATATACACAGGCCCACTGTGTACACATATTAATAAGGCTGCCAGTCTATATGTTACATATTAATAAGGCTTAATTCCATTTCCATTTAGGAAGGTATGAACTATACCAGAGGCCCTGGAGACAGAGGAGAAGGGACAGACTGGAGAGAAATTTATGAGGTGGAACTGACAGGGCCTGAGGACTGCTTAGAGTATGATGGGGCAAAGGAAGACAAAAGTCAATGCTCAGGTGTTTGGGCAGCGATCCAGTAAATACCAGCCACTTGTGTGGGTTGGGGTGAGGACTGAGAAAAGGAGGCATGAATAATGTATTGACTTAGGGACCAACTTTCAGGCAAGATATCTTAGGGCTTTCTAGGAAGTATCTGGAACATAGGTCTGGAGTTCAGGAGAAATGCTGCAAGCAGGAGTTAAAACTATAGTTGGGGGGGGGAGGGTCATCAAAATAAAGGTAGTTTACAAAGCTATGAGAGAGAATGGGAATGCTTTCAGACAGAATGTTTGGAAAAAAGTGAAGTGAGGACAGAATTCTGAGAAACACAGAAACTTAAAAGGGGCAGAGGAAGCTGACCCAGAAAAAGGACCCTGAGAAAACACAGGTGGCAGCAGGAGGTCCTGAAAAAAGTGCTCTAGCAGAAACCAAGAGCTAAGAAGTGTGAAGCATCATTTATTACAGGGAGGTCAACCTGGATTTGGAGTTACAAGAAGCCATATCAATGGATTTGGTAATGAACTCATACTGTATCTTTAAGAAGAATGGTTTCAAAAGGGCAGCTATCATGGTGAGTGGAGAACTGTATTTCAAGAGAAAAGATAAATTATTTGGTTCTGGTTCACCTCTCTCCTCCATTCCGACACTAAGTTCATAGCACCCAAAACCTCCCAAAAGTCAAAAAGCCAAAAACTTACCAAATATACAGCTTCATTATAATTGTTTGATTTCAATGATTCTTTCAGTTGGCGAATCATGGCTTCTACAAATTCTCCACCAAAGTTGTAATTCCTGGCATTCAGCAGTCCGACTAATGTTGTATAAATGGTCAACTTCTCAGGTAACAGACGTGCACTGATTTCAGAAGCCAGTATGACAAGAAGGTCCAAACACAACAACATTAAGTTGCTGAATTTTATACTATATAATTTTTTAATCATTTTATTAACTTTAGAAAAACATTACATTTAATTATTATTTTTAAAACTACTTCGAAAAAGGCATAAATATTGAGAAGAGTTGTAGACAGAGCTAGCTCAATGTTTTCACTTTGATTCTAATCAGTTAATCCTAGAGTTAAGAAAATAAAACACTCTAACTGTGAAGTCATCAAACTAAAATAGATAAAACTCTAGACTAGCTTTTCTTCCAATATGCTGAGTGGAATCGAACGGCAGATCTACAGAAAATGGTTTCTGTGGTAAAATACCTGAGTATTGTTGAATGAAACAAGTTTTTTAAAATATAGAATCATTAAGAGGGAGACAGAGCAATCAACATTTCTAAACTCAGATGATCAAATGTCATGGGATCAGAATTCCACTTTGAGAAACACAATTCTAGTTCCTTAGAAAAAGTTCAGAATTAATGCCAGTTCCTATTAGTTAAATTGCTGAATTTTTTACACAACCCAGTACTCTAATAAACTTTTGAAAAAAAGCAAATATTGATCCCTAATTTAGGCAGCCTTTAGCAATTAGCTCAAAAAGAAAAGCAAATGGGAACTCATGATCGATCATTCAGATTCTCTTAACATTTTTTGCATTTTCCCAAGGTTCCTAGCAGTGTTAGGGACAATTCAGGCTTAAAAAAAAATACTTGCACAGATAGTAACCATTCTCAGCCCATCCCCACCTCAAAGTCATGGCTTCCAGAGTTTAAACATGAATCTACACCATTCCAATAAATGCTTTCAGAACATAAGGAATCTATGGATAACTATAGCCAAGTTATTTTTCTTAGTAGTTTCCTAGTGTGAGGACATGTCTTCCTGAATATTAATTGGATTCCTTCAAAAAACTGCATCGAATTTATTTATACTTTATGAGAAGTTAAAAATCGACCTATAGTTTCAATCTGTGTGTACATATGTAAATTTAAAAACTGGAGTTGTAGGTAATTTAAGACAAAAACATTGTTTCAAAATAACTGAAATAACAACAAAGTCACTTTCATAATAAAGACTCTTTTATCCAGAAATCACAGCTACTTCTTTGCAAAGCATACAGTTGAGAGTAATCACTGTCTACTGGAGTGATAAGAAGTCTGGACTGCTAACTGCACTGTTGGGAGCGATTGTTTCATGATCTCACATGAGACTTTCCCACACTAACGTCCTTACAAATTAAGCGCTGATACTCATTCTAGCTAACCTAACTCAGAGAAAGATGATGCCTATTATGTCACAGCTCCAAAAGCATCTTCAGCCTTCTAGAAGGTCTATTACTTGAGTGACTGACTAGTTCTCAAATTTGCTTGATGTTACTGATTAAAAATATAAATTAAACTCTATTATATACATTTAATTGTATGTGCTTAAAAGAAGATTGCTAAATGTGAAGTTGTCTGCTTTCTCACTTAAAAGCAGTCAACTCAAATGAGTCTAAGGATCCAAGAAACAAAAAAATGCTCAATTTTCACGCTATTTATCTCTAAGAGTTCACCAAAGGGCCAATGAAATTTGTCATTTCATCTGACAAATTCCTCATGGAATGAAAGTAGATGACATATGGAACATAATCACATCTTCTGAACATCCCCAAACATTTAAGAGTAGATAATCCATTATCACCTGGATTCATAAATCTTTTGTATACATACACTGTACAAAGAAGCCTTAAGATCTTGCTCTTGTAGTTAGGAAGATCAGCTTCCAAAACACCAGCCAAGCCTTCGAGGTTGCTCTCCAAAGAGCAGGCACTCTGTAGAGGATTGGATAGCATATTAAATATGTCAGGTACCCAGCAATTAGTGCATTAAAATTTTCCAGGTGATGATAAAAAAGTTACACATAAGGCACCCTGAGAGTTTAGTATAAATTCAGATTGTTGTTATTCTTTAGAAAACCCTGTAAAGAAAACAAATGAAATTTAAAAAGCAACGTAACAAGTATTAGAAGTGGGAAGACACCCCAGGCTCTGTCTACTGATACTTTTCTAACTAATTCACTCATTATATGACTGGGCAAACTACCTCAAGTATCCAGAACATACTTGGTCTTCATTTGCAAACAGAGCAGACTGCTTCCTAAGATCTCCTCTAAGACTTAAATTCTATGAAAATTACTAAAAACATTTAACTCTCAACTATCTGCATTCCAAAGCTTTTAATATGCATCTACTTTGGGATGCAGATGCATGGCCATACAAACTTTGACCATAAGTTAGACCATCAAGTTTTCAGATGCAGAAATGAATCAAGCATAGTCAATTAACACTCAAAGCCCATCACAACCTGTACCTATTCCGATCATACCTTTTCTCCTACTTTGCATATTAAAGATTCCAAGTGATCTTCAGTTTCATTTGCATCAGAGGTCTTTCTCCTTTTGTGAGGTTGTCCCCCTGTTTCAAGAATGTAAAAAAGTGAATATTACAGGACGAATCTGTTACCAAAAGCTTTAACTTTTTAATGCTATAAGCTCTTTTCTACCTGAAGCCCTACTGTTTACACACAGCAGAAGCGCTTAGTAACTCAGACAAGGCTAGATACAACCAATAAACAAGGCTAGACACAACCAAAGTCTCCATACCCCGGGGCATCATAACTCCAAGAGGCATTATGTAAGTTTTGCAAGAACAGTGTCCCCATAGAACCATGCAATGCAGCAGCCCTGTCCATTTCTGGACAGGCAGCAAAGGTGCCCACACCATGCTAGCCACTAGCAGCGGGAAGACTCCCAGAGCACTCACGCATGGCTGCTCCCATGCTTTAAGGGCTTAGCCTGAGTTGTCTCATCATCCTCAGTGCTCCTAAACCTGTCAGTGTCAGCAGTGCTCGTTATTCTAATAATGAAAATTATGTAAACTGATGAAACATGGGTATAAAGACCAAGTTGAATATTTTGGAAAGACGAGATGAGGGGGTGAGCTTTTGTTTAAAAAGAAAGGAAGAGGAAACTTCAAATGATGGGAAAGGAAGCATAAAACATTAGGACTAGTTTTACAAAAGTTTTACTAGTTTACTAATTTTACTAGTTTCTGAGCTCTGAAGTCTTCAATTAATAGTTTTGGTTCTACAGACCACCGAGGCAGTAGGGTCTAGTTTATCCCAAACAATGAGACTCACAACCGGCAGACACGCAGAGAGACATCCTGAGCGCGATATCAGAGAGCTGGTGCGGAAGAAAGCACATGATGGGCATCCTTAAGGACCAGACGGTCTACCATTTAGTCTTGGTGTTAGTGACCTCTTACCATTTTGTCTAAAACCTCAATACTCCTACCTGACATCTTTTTGTAGAATAACACAAGGCTGAAAAAATTTCAAATACTAGTGTTAAACATGAAAAATGATGCTGTTGCTACACAGAGTGTTGGCCACTCTCTCAATATAATTCAATTTTTGACTTCCACCAAATTAAATTGTTAGGACAGCAAGCAGACAAGCAAGCAATAATCTGTAACTCTACCGGGGATCAGTGTTAATAATGAAAATCTGCAGATATAGGTCACTTATGACCAAGTTATATTTTTAATCTCCAGACTTGTACAGCCAGAGGAACTGAACCATTTTTAGAGTTCACAACTTACTTGCCACTGGAACATCTGACAGTGGGAAAAAACCCCAATAATTTCCATAAAACACAGCACCTGGCTATTATAACCTGGGGTGTTAAAGGCTTTTTTCCCAATGTCTGACATGATCTTCAGGTAACTACCACGTGAACACAAGCTGAATAAAAGAAGCAAAAGGCAAAAGAGAAAAGGAAAGATATATCTGTCGGAATGCAGTGCTTCAAATAGCAAGTAGAGAGAAGAAAGCCTTCCAAAGTGATCAATGCAAAGAAACAGAGGAAAACAATAGAATGGGAAAGACTAGAGATCTCTTCAAGAAAATCAGAGATACCAAGGGAACATTTCATGCAAAGATGGACTCAATAAAGGACAGAAACGGTATGGACGTTAACAGAAGCAGAAGATATTAAGAAGAGCTGGCAAGAATACACAGAAGAACTGGACAAAAAAGATCTTAATGGCCCAGATAACCACCATGGCGTGATCACTCACCTAGAGCCAGACATCCTGGAATGTGAAGTCAAGTGGGCCTTAGGAAGCATCATTACAAACAAAGCTAGCGGAGATGATCAAATTCCAGCTGAGCTATTTCAAATCCTCAAAAGTGATGCTGTGAGAGTGCTGCACTCAATATGCCAGCAAATTTGGAAAAATCAGCAGTGGTCACCAGACCGGAAAATGTCAGTTTTCATTCCAATCCCAAAGAAAGGCAATGCCAAAGAATGTTTAAACTACCACACAATTGCACTCATCTCACATGCTAGCAAAGTAATGTTCAAAATTCTCTAAGCCAGTCTTCAACAGTACGTGAACCAAGAATTTCCAGAAGTTCAAGCTAGATTTAGAAAAGGCAGAGGAACCAGAGATCAAATTGCCAACATTCGTTGGATCATAGAAAAAGCAAGGGAATTCTAGAAAAACATCTACTTCTGCTTTATTGACTTTGTGTGGATCACAACAAACTGTGGAACATTCTTAAAGAGATGGGAATACCAGACCACCTTACCTGTCTCCTGAGAAATCTGTATGCAGGTCAAGAAGCAACAGTTAGATCTGGACTGGCACAACAGATTGGTTCCAGATCGGGAAAAGAGTATGTCAAGGCTGTATACTGTCACCCTGCTTACTTAACTTATATGCAGAGTACATCATGCAAAATGCCAGGCTGAATGAAGCACAAGCTGGAATCAAGATTGCTGGGATTAATATCAACAATTTCAGATACACAGATGACACCACCCTTATGGCAGAAAGCAAAGAACTAAAAAGCCTCTTGATGAAAGTGAAAGAGGAGAGTGAAAAAGCTGGCTTAAAACTCAACATTCAAAAAACTAAGATCATGGCATCCGATCTCGTCACTTTATGGCAAATGGAAACAGTGAGACTTAATTTTCTTGGGCTCCAAAATCACTGCAGATGGTGACTGCAGCCATGAAATCAAAAGACACTTGCTCCTTGGAAGAAAAGCTATAACCAACCTAGACAGCATATTAAAAAGCAGAGACATTACTTTGCTGACAAAGGTCCATCTAGTCAAAGCTATGGTTTTTCCAATAGTCACATATGGATGTGAAAGTTGGACTATAAAGCTGAGTGCTGAAGAATTGATGCTTCTGAACCGTGGTGTTGGGGAAGACTCGTGAGAGTCCCGTGGACAGCAAGGAGATCCAACCACTCCATCCTAAAGGAAATCAGTCCTGAATATTCATTAGGAGATTGATGTTGAAGCTGAAACCCCAATACTTTGGCCACCTGATATGAAGAACTGACTCACTGGAAAAGACCCTGATGCTGGAAAAGATTGAAGGCAGGGGGAAAAGGGAGTGACAGAAGATGAGATGGTTGGATGGCATCACTGACCCAATGGACATGAGTTTGAACAAGCTCTGGGAGTCAGTGATGGACAGGGAAGACTGGTGTGCTGCATTCCAAGGGGTCACAAAGAGTTGGACAGGACTGAGCGACTAAACTAAACCGATTACCATCTAAATAGAATCAGTGTTATAAAAGGCCACAGGGCAAAACACCGTGTGCTTTGACTCCCCAACCCCTCAGTGATCATTAGGATCTACTTTAAGTAATCACTGAATATAGATTAGAAGGGATAATGCAAAAAAAAAAAAAAAAAAAATACAACAAGCATGCAACATAACTTTTGCAACATACTCCTGAAGACACCTGTCCATGTAAAGTTGTGGACATGTGCAGTATCACGGTATCGGTAACCCTGAGTCTCTAGCATACATCAAGCTGAAGGCACAGAATCTGCATAAAGGTTCCACCACCCAAAGAGCCAAACCCGACACCAAAGGACTTCTATTTTCAGAACTCATTCACTGAAAAAAATTGCATATTTGAAGGAACATTTACATAAGCTATCAGCCAGGACATTAAAATAGCCGTATCCAAGAGCAGTGGTTCTCAGCCAGGTGGATTCTGTCCCCCAGGAGCCACTCGGCAATCTCTGGAGACATTTCTAGCTGTCACAGGGGGGGCGTGCTACTGGCCTCCAGTGGGCAGAGGCCAGGGATTCTACTAAACATACCATAGTGCAGAGAACAACTCCCACCGACAAAGAACAATCCAGCGCAAAATGGCAGCAGAGCTGATGCTGAGTAACTCTGTTCTAGGAAGCAGAATATACTAACTGTTCTTCAGAATCAGATTCCAGCAAGGTTAGGAGAATGCAAAGGCTAAAAAATGACTGAAGCAGAGCAGTTGTTTTTTGTTTTCTTTTAAACCTTAACCGTTGTTCCTTTCTTTCTGGCCCATCTACTTTGCTAACTCACATCCCACCTCCACGCCATCTCTAAATTAACTATCCAGCTGGCCTCTTTTCAAATCAGTTTAGAACCATACCCCAGACTTTAAAGCAGCCTCCTAGGCACTCTTGTAAGACTGAACAGAAGAAAATACTGCTGTGGGGAGAGAAGGCAGGAATTTTGAAGAAAAACTGGAAAATGCAAGCATTCAGTCCTCTCTCTGAACTGCAACCTTTTCTTCCTCTCTTCTTCCTACTTCTTGTATGTTTGGAGAGTAAGAGGCAGAAAGTATTAAGTAGAAGATGCCCGACTCTCAGCTGATACTGGAGACTCTAAGGAGAGGGGACTAACAGACACCAGGTAAACTCACACACAGTAACAGGATACTGAGCTCAAGAGAGCGTGGGCAAGATCACAGACAAGGAGAATAGAAACTTTAAGAATAAAATTTGCGGAATCAGCTGAATATTTTCACCTATCCTCAAGAAAATATACCTAAGGTAGTTCACAAAACAAGAACAGATTTTATATTAACAAGTACCTAAGTATAAGTTTTACAATGGAAGTTAAAGTTACACATTAGCACTTCATTCTGACACCCTTGGTTAGTATAGAAGAAAGAAGGAAGTCTCTACTAAAACCCATCAGAAAAAAATCTTAATAAGCCAAATAATTTTTCCCCCTGTAAGATGATCCTAATTCTATATGGATACATTATACTACATATTTCATATCCTTTATTTAGAATTTAAATGCACTACAAAAAATTTTAGATCCACAAAGTGGAAACAAAAACCAACTAATGTGAAAGAGAAAGTAAAAAAAAACAGTAAGAGAAAAGGGAAAAGTAAGGTACCTTTGATCCTGCAGATTTAAAGCAGAGGTATAACAATCATTTCTGAAACAAACTATACTCTTCCTCAGTGTAACAAATCCCTGCACTTTTATTTATTTTTTCTATAGTTAAGTATCAATTTAAAAAAAAGTCACATTCTAAAAGGTAAGGATCTAATACTAAGTAGCTTAAAAGGGACTAACATGAGGTTTTTGGCCAAGGTTATGGACAATTAAATACTTTCTAACAAGAATAAAACAGTACATTGAACAGCTACTGTATGCATATCCAAAATAATTGAAGAGCTTCAGATAATCTTAAAGAGAGTCTAAGAAATGAGTTAGTTTTAGCACTGGACCAGTATCCACACACATTTCTTTCCATTTTCATTGTCTATAAATCCATCTCCAGGTGAACTTCATTGGTATAGCCTTGGGTCCTGGACTCTGAAGTCTCAACAGAGACAATTTTAAGTGGTATCTGTGAGCTGATCCTCCGTTACCTCTCTGACCTCATCTCCGACAACTCTCCCCTTCCTCACTCCACTACAGCAGCACTGGCCTTCTCGCTGTTGAAGACGACAGGACGATTCTAGCCTTAAGGCCTGGCATTCAAGGTTCCCTTTGCTTAGCCTACTGCTTTCCCCCACCTTTTAATTAATCAAATGTAAATACACCCTCACCTCCTGCAGGTTTTTGATCAGATGGCATTCTCAGTGAGGCGTTCACTGACAAGCCAATACAAAACAGAAACACCTCCACGACAAGAGCCCTACCCTCTTTAACTGGTTTTATTTTTCTCCACAGTACTTAACACACATGATACGCTATATTTACTTGATTGTTCTCTGCCTGTAAAAGGGAGACTGCACCTTTTATCGTCCTCTGCTGTACTGCCAGGAGTTAGAACTGTGCCTGGCACTGTTAAATATTTGTTGAATAAATTATTGTGTCTAGTCAAGCACATGGAGAGTCAGGGACTGGTAAGAGCTGACAATAATCCAGAAATGCTTAGATGCATCTATCTAACACAACAATAATTTGGCCTATTTCAAAACAGCCTTCTATAATACTTAAGTTTTCAAAATTTCTGATTTTAAAAAAATTCAGTAGGTGTTTAACCAAAAGAAAGTTATCTAAAATATGTGACTCAGATCACCATTTAGTATAAACCCTAGATGATCGTTACCCAAATTGTGGCAATTTATGAAAGCTTCAGACTTGGTGTAGGATCTAAAAGGGGTTATAAACTGCCCTTCAACTACTATTTATAGTAAATGCTGCTTAATTAACTCCTTATTTTGTTTTGTCTTTACTTATTTATTCTGAGATTCCTGCAGCAAGACCCAAATGGACAGTGATTTAGCTGCCAGAAGCTAACTCCTAAGAACGTTATACCAGCATCCCAATAACCAAAGCAAAAGTTGTTTTTCTACAAATTTACATCCAATTCTCCAAGATGCCCCTTAGAAAGACTTTCTCTCCCTTTAGGGATGCCCTAGAAAGGAGAAGATAAAAGAGTAGAGAAAGCATGAGAAGAACAAAGACAATGGGAAGAACTTTAAACGACCCAAGCTCTCCAAATCCCAAGTGATGACTTCTAGGAGATTAAGTTCTTAACTAATCAGATACAAAGCACACAAAAACTATTTTCTGTGCCCTGTGTGTACATCATGCTGTGTTTAATAAAAATCAAAGATACAGCGTAGCAACACCTGTGTAATGTAACTCTTGACTTGCTTTCACTGGTATCTGGGTACTGCTAACGCTGTCTCCATGTTAATTACACTAACACTGTAGACCCTTAGGTGTGAGGTGAGAAGGCTGGGGTAGAATATCCTCCCAAGCCAAGTTCTAGCAGAAATCTGATACTTCACTATTAAAACCAAGTGGGGGACATCACTGGTGGTCCAGTGATTAAGACTGCGTGCTTTCAATGCAGGGGGCACATGTTCAATTCCTAACCCTAACTAAGATCCTTATACCACGGCCAAGAAAGAAAGAAAACCCAAACCAACAAACCAAACGAAAAAACCTTAAATTAGTGGGATTCTGCTCCTACCCCTAAGTTGCCCCAACATTCAAGGAGAGAAAAATGTCAGTGGAGAAAATTAATTCAATTTTTTTTGTTCTGTACTTTTTCTTTGAGTCACCATCTGCCAACGTTTATCAGCTCTTAAGCATTATCAGGTGATAAAATAACACATCTTGATGAGCAATTAGTTACATGTGTTACCTCTCACAAAACCAAAAGGTCTGTATCATTATTTCTAAGTTACAGACTAAGGTTTAAAGAGGTAATATAACCCAGGCAAGATCACAAAGTAAACAGCAGGGTCTGGCTTTGAAAAGCTCTCTGATTCCAAAGTCTGGCCTCTTAACCACCGAACTACACTCTCAAAGAACAATACCCTACACTATTAATGACAATAACCGTTAGGTTTTCTGTTTGTTGAATGTGTGTTCCTAACTGATTTTTGTAAGATAAACACCTTTTCTATTTTTAACTAGCAAAATTATTATTGGTTTTTATTACGATGGCAACTCCATGATCCCTATGAGCGCAACCATCCAAATGCTTGATCGAAATCTCTAGGAGCTCTCCAGTTAGTCTTCCGACACCCTATTACACGAGGGAAAGATGCTTACGGTCAGCTCAAAATCTAACTCAACAATCTACGTACATCTCTTTCTTAAGAGACCTCTTGGGTGTGGATAAGACACCGATTTCTTTCCCTATCGCTTGGAAGAAGGCAAGACGGATGACGGGTACAGGAGAACGCTCAGATCTCTCATTTTTGAGAGTCCTTTTTAAGTGCAATTTGAGGGTCAAAACGAGACACTGGGTCGAGAGGGTCCCCAAGAAGCGGAGGCACAGGCAGGTGTAACTCCCTGCTCGGCGATGCTGAGAGCCAAATTTTGAAGAGTTCCTAGGGACCGGGTCCAGCAGGCCTCCCGGTGGCCACCGACTGAGAAAGAGGGACCCGGCAGGCAGGGGTTTCCCCAAAGCGGCCCGGCCGCGCTCCCGCCGCGGCTCCCCGAACGCTCCCGCAGGAAGGGCTTCCCGTCCCCTCTCTCGAGAACCGAAGATCGAGGAAGCCAGGCCTCGGCGGCCGCGCTCAGGACACTCACCGTCGTTCTCGTCGCTGTGCCGCCGCCGCGACATGCCGCACGCTGGCGCTCCGCGGAGCTGAGACCGCGCTCACGAAGCGCCGCAGGAACCGTCAGGCCGCCGGCCGGCGGGAGGACAGCGGCGGGGCGCGCGGAGGGGCGGCGCGCAGGCGCTCTCGGTCGCGGCGGCTCCCGGAAGCACACGGCTGGGCGGCTGGACGGCTCCGCGAGCCCGGATCCAGAAGGCGCCTCCTGGAAGCTCACCAGGCCGGTGGCTCCTGCCCCGCACGCAGCGGCCCTCTCGGCTTGCCTCCGCCTCCCGGCTGCCCCTCCGCCCGCCTTCGCCGAAAGCCCTTCCGGGGCCACGCGGAGAGCGCCGCCTCTTCCGCCAGGCCGAGCCCGCAGGCCGCGGGCCACGCCCGGAGGCGGGCCGTCTGGGGCCTCTAGTCTGCGTCCCCAGCGCGGCCCCGCTCTCGCGGCCCCCGGCGGTTCTCCCGGCGGCCCTTGCGCCAACGCCTGACTTCCGGAGCGAGGCGCGGGGCGGCGTTCCTGCCTGAACCCGGCGGGGCTGGGGGCGCAGGGCTGCGGGCGGCGGCAGCTGCCAGGCGGAGACCGCTCGGTGAGGAGAGGCCTGAGACCGGGTCGGGACGGGCGGGTACGTGCGCACCTCTCCCCCTTTCCGGCCTTTGCCGGCTGGGGAAGCTGCGCGCAGAGATGAGGCCCAGCCCGGCGCGCGGGGTGCGGCCGGGCCGGGAGGCGGCTCCAGCGCCGGGGACAGGGGGACCCTCCTGCTCCAGGGGGACCCAGCTGCTCCAGGGTTCCCCTCCGGCCGGCACCTGCTCTCTCGCTCCTCCGACTGCGGCTTAGGGGGGATCGAGTGACTGCTTCAGTAGTTACCGGGCGCCTCCGTACGTGTGTTTGAGGATCCCTCGCTCTGACACCCCTGGTGAGCGCTACCGCCGCTCACGGCCGTGTCCTTGGCCATATGACCTGCCACGTGTCTGCGACGGAGCTTCTGTTTCCCTCTCCTGGCCTAATCTGATCTTCCTTCAGTCACCCATTTCAGTAAACGGCACCATCCATTCTACTGCTTAACCCAAAACGTGGATACGAGTCAAGTTCTTTCCCTTCAGCTCCTAAAGAACATTCTACCGGTAAACGCTGCCGGCTCTACCGTCACAACAGATCGGAGTCAGATGCTGCTGCTCCTTTGTTTCCAGCTCTCCAGTGACTTTCTATTGTAAACGCCGTAACCTCTTCTACAGGGCTTTACTCTCATCTCTGTATTCCAGCCACTGACTTCTGCACCTGCAGTAAGTCAAGCTGTTTACCACTTGAGGAATTCATACTCTCTCCTTTGCCTGAAGATCCTGCTCCTAAATCTGCATGGATGGCTCCTTGTCTCATTTCAAACATCGGGCCCTTAGTGAAGTCTTCCTGGCCACCCAATCACTCTTACTTCATCCGACAAATATATTGTATATGTCATGTGCCAGGCAGTGTTCTGGATGCAGAGGTGAACAAAAGAAAACTCCTGCTTTCTTAGTGGTGACAACTCATTCAGGAACCAGCAAACAATGCAATCAGGTAGTGAGTAAAAAGTGGGAGAAGATGAGATTAGGGAGGTGGTGGATGGGGCTTTGTAAGGACCTTGGACTTTACCCTGGTACATTTAGAAGCTTTTGGAGGGTGATCTGACTTATTTTTTAATAGTTACCTCTGAGACTTCCCTGGTGATCCAGTGGTTAAGAATCCACCTGCCACTGAGGGGACACGGGTTCCATCCCTGGTCCGGGAAGATCTCATATGCCGTGTGGGGCAGCTAAATCCTGCGTAAGTTTACTGAGCTCTGAGATCTAGAGCCCGGCAAGCCACAACTACTGAAGCCTGGGGTCTTAGAGCCTATGCCCCACAAGAGAGGCCACCACAAGGAGAAGCCCCTGCACCACAACTAGAGAAAGTTTGTGTGCACCTAAAAGTAAAATAAATAAAAATTTTAAAAAGTTACCTCTGTGGCTTCTACAGGAACAGGGCAGCTGGACAACTGCAGTAATTCAGTCAAATGATGGCTTGAAGGAGGCTGGCAGTGGAGGCGGTGCACTGTGGTCTGGTGTGATTCTATTTCAAAAGCAGAGTTGATAAGCTTTTCAATCACCTGAAACAATAAGGAAATGAGAATCCCCAAGTTTTTGTCTGAGTAACAGGAAGAAGAGAATTGTTGTTTACTGAGGTAAGGAAGACTGAAGAAGAGCAAGAATTTGGCTTTAACAGTTGCATTTGAACAGCTTCCTAGCCCTCCCCACAGTCCTGCAGGGTAGATACTGTCATCCCCATTTTATGCTTTTGGGAATTAGAACTCAGAGAAGGTAAATATCCTGACCGGGTTCACACTTCACCCAGCTGCACCACAAGCCAAAGCCCATCCTTTCCCTAGTCTGTCTTGTTACTCTTCGCATTTCTCACTTGTAACATTTGCTTTACAAATGAATGCATCCCGTTGGTGTGCTGTGTTCCTTTTGACAAGAGTTGGCCATAGTAGCAGTTTTATATTTCTTTTGGCTCATTTCTTTCAGCTTCCCTGGTAGCCCAGCTGGTAAAGAATCTGCCTGCAATGCAAGAGACCTGGGTTCCATCCCTAGGTTGGGAGGATCCCCTGAAGAAGGGAACGGCTACCCACTCCAGCATTCTGGCCTGGAGAATTACATGGACTGTATAGTCCATGGGGTTGCAAAGAGTCAGACACGACTGAGCGATACAAAGTGTAAGTTTGACTCATTAAAATGAAGCTCTCTAGATAGTTATTTCTTCTAAGGAAGGGAATTTGACCAGCTCAAAAACTAGGGGACAAAAGAGAAAAGTATTTATAATTAAAGATACTGCTGCTGCTAAGACGGTTCAGTCGTGTCCGACTCTGTGCGACGCCACAGACGGCAGCCCACAGGCTCCCCCGTCCCTGGGATTCTCCAGGCAAGAACACTGGAGTGGGTTGCCATTTCCTTCTCCAATGCGTGAAAGTGAAGTCTCTCAGTCATGTCCCACTTCTAGCGACCCCATGGACTCTAGCCTACCAGGCTCCTCCGTCCATGGGTTTTCCGGACAAGAGTACTGCACTGGGTTGCCATTGCCTTCTCCGCATTAAAGGTACTAACACAGAGCTTGATTGATTTTGGTTGCACCTGGTACTTTTTTTGGGGGGGTATGTTTTCCCCTAAATGTTGACATGGCGTACCCTCTAATTCAGGTTTCTGCTGAAATGCTTCTGCCTCAGAAAGACTTGAACTACCCTCTGAGTTCTAAAGAGTCCTTCCATCACTCTTGTCTCCTTACCTTGCTTATTTGTCTTCACAGCCCTTTCTACCATCTGACTTTTTAAAAAAAAAAAAAGTAGTTTAATTCATCTGTTTACCTCCTCTCTCTCCCCACTGGAAAGTAAGCTCTAAGAAAGGAGAGACTTTCTCTGTTTCTTTCACTACTACATCTCCAGGGCTTAGAACAGTGCAGGGCATAGAGTTGGTGCTAAATAAATATTTCTTGGATGAACAAGTGAATGAATGGATAGCTTGGGCTACTGGGCAGTGCTCATTTACATGACTGATTTACTTCAAGAAGTAATCAAAGACTTGGACCTTGCTATTTTTCCCTTGCTTACTTCCTAGGTGATAGCAGAAAGGAACCTACCCCACGGCTGGAGCCAAACCAGATGCCTTCTTCCACTTCACCAGACCAAGGAGATGATGACCCGGAGGCCTGCGTTTTAAGGTTTTCAGACTTGGATTTGAAAGACACGAGTCTTATCAATCCCAGTAGCAGTCTCAAAGCAGAGTTAGATGTCAGTACAAAGAAGAAATACTCATTTGCAAAGAAAAAGGTAAAATTGCTGTTGATGTTTCAGGATCGTGTAGGTACAGTTAATGTAGATATATCTAAAAGTAACTCATCAAGGTTGTCCTCCAGGGAGTGGAGCACTGGTGAGACACCAGGCTGATGCCACGTTCACATTCAATTCCTTTTCCCACCTGGGGTTATGGGAAGACTCCCAGGAGCCTGAGTCATAGGAGAACAGACAGGTGTTAGGGCAGCTGCTGTCTGAGACTCCTGCTCCGGTCCAGCTGGCAGGGCTCGCTTGGTTAGGAGAAGGAACAGAGTGGCCGGGAATGCTGCAAGCTTACCAAGAACTGGGTTACAGCGTGGTAGTGTGGACGCTGCTCTTCTGGGCCATCTACGCTTTTTTCAGGGATCATTGACTAAACCTTTCTTCTCCTGCTGAAGCTCAAAGGGAAATGACTTGACTGAAGACATAAGGTTGAGACTTAATTCTTACCTCCAGGCTTTTGTTTCTCTTGCAAAATCATCTTATATTGGCTCCACGTCCATGAAGGATAGATGTCTCTTCTCATAAGTTCTATACGCCACCCTTCTGCCCACATCCCACACAGATTTCCTTGAAAATGAAACCCAAAGGATACAGACGTTTTGTTGTTGTTGTTTTGCAATAATTTCACACCTACAGAAAGGCCGCCAGAATTCTCCGGAGGCCCCCTTTGCCCAGCGGCTCCATCCGTGTCTCATCAGTTGTCTCAAAGGGCTTTACAGATCCGCTCAGAGGCCGCGTTTAGTTGTTAGGTCTCCAAGTCTTCACTCTGGACCACTCTCTCATTTTTTCCCCTGAAATCATGACCGTGACTTTTTAGAAGGTGATAGTTGAGTTACGTGTAGGACGTCTCATGACTTTTCACTCATGTTTCCTTGTGATTAGATTCGAGTTAGGGTTTTTGTTAACAAGACTGCCCCGCGAGAGGCACTGTTGATCCGGCTGCATTCTGTCCGGCGGTCACGTGCCAATCTGTCCTGTCACTGGCGATGTTAACTTTGGGTACCCGATTAAGGAAGTCCTTGTCAGGTTCCTCTGCTTTAAAATTGTTCTTTTTTCCCTTTTAGTTATTCAGTATTTGAGGGAAAATAGTTTGAGACTATGTAAACAGTCTATTTCACAGTGAACTTTCATCTGCTAGTTTTAGATCCATTGGTGTTTCTTTGCTTCAGTTGATTATTACTGTGATGATTTCTAAATGGTGACTTTCTGATTGCTTCATTCCTTCTGTATTTCTTACTTGGCAGTCTTCTGTAAGGAAGAGCTTTCTTTGCTCCCAACTTACTTGTATCAGTGTGTATTCAAGAATGCCATTTTATTCAGTGGGCAATAATCCATTATCATCATTTTTCATTTTGACTCTCAGATCATCTCAGATTTGGCTGGGATTCCAGCTAGTATCTATGTCTTTTTGACTTTCCCCATCATTCTTTGAGCATCTCCTTACTTTCTGATTTAACAAGATGTTTCAGGGTCATATTGTTCTTTGTCTCACCCCTGGAGTCAGACGTTTCTTCAAGGAACACTGGTTCTTTCTCATGGAGGCGGAAGACCGAAACCAGGGGCTTGGTGAGCTCACTGCTGCCAAGGTGCTGCTTCTGAGGACATCTGGTGACAGAGTGAAGAGTCCACATGGATGAAAACACATACATTTCTGTCTGTCATACTTTTACAGTTACTTTCATATCAGCATAAACCAGATGATTTCATACTCACGGAACCTGCAGTTCCATTCCCATACTGCCAGGTTTACTCTCTCTCCTTATAGTTACAACTTCCCTATATGATGAAGTGTGATGGCAGACCTAGCTCTCTCTAGTCCCAGTATGTATACTTAATTGCTTATTCCCCTGCATGCAGTCAGTCTCCCCACTCTGCCAAGTTGCCTCCTCCATCAGGGCCTGCCTTCCCCACACAGGCCTCACCCACTCTGAGCTGCCTTCCTAGCTCTGGCCTGCCTCTCGCTCCTGAGCAGACCCCACATGGGCCCTGGCTGCTGCTGGATCCTCAATGCCTTGTTCAAAAGGCCCTAAAAGACCAGTGGCAGGCCTCATTCACACTGGGCCTCCCACCTCACTCAGGCCTGCCTGAGGACTTTTGATAAGGGAAGAAGGGAGGACAGAAGGAAAAAAAAATTCAGATTATATACTGCATGTTTTTAAGGATCATGACTTCTTAAGACCTCAATGATGCTAATGAGGCCTTGGATGCAATACCTTACATTTATATATAAACTAATAGTCATAGTAATTATTGATGTACAGTAATTGTCAACTGAAATAACTGTGTAATGCTCAGCCTGTCCCTTGTAAAAAGTGTTCTCCTTTCCTTCCAAGTGTTTCCTTCTTAGTACCCTCCATAAGAGAACAAGATTTGAAGTTCTTAAGTGTAATACAAAGAAGGACTCAAGCTGATATACAGCCTTTTTTTTTTTTTTTTTGCCTGTACAGAATGATCAACTGCACAAGAGGCTAAAAGTGCCCTCCAGTGTAATTTCAGACTACCCCATCCTGCTGCAGGCTGGGACAACCCAGATACAGTTGTGTACAGATTGAGGAAGATCTAAAAATGATGCTCCATATTTATAATTACTACCCTCCAGAGTGCCCAATTTTGGATGCTTTACAGTAGTCTTCAGATGCACTAAGAAAACTTTAAATATTACATTAATATAAATTGTTACTTATATATTTTAAACAATTTTTAACTACATATATAAGCACTATGTGTGTGTGTGTATATATATATATATATATATAAAATGTAAAAATATTAATACCTTTCTTTCTAGAAACCAAGAGGGAAAATATCTTGAAAGACTGGTAATCACAGATGCCATAAACTGTACCATAATATATAAACTTTGACATCAAAAAACAAAGTTTTTGTTGAAAAGCTGAAAAACAAATGACAAACAGAGAAACAAATTTGAATAACTATGATCAATAAAAGGTCACTAATACTACTTACAAATCAATAAGATAAATGCCACAGTAGAAAAATAGGTAACAGGTATGAATAGGCAAACTAGAACATAGAATCAATATAAAAAAATATTCAACCTTACTCCTAATCAAAGATTGGAAAATAAAAACAGGGTATTTGTTTTGCTTTTTATTTGGGTCAAAATTGAAAATACTGACTACAAAAAATTTAATACTGATAAAATGCTGTGGATAAAATGGAATCCTCATGCATTGCTGCTGAATGTATAAATTGGTAATGATTTTTCAGGTAGTCACTACTTAATCACAGTTTAAAATTTATGCTTCTTCACCTCCAAAATTTTCTTCTAAATATTTATTCTAAGTATCTGGTTAAAGAAGTATAGAAAGATGTATGCTTACATGCTCATTCCCCGTTGCTTATAATTGCAAATACTGGAAACCAAAAAAGCTCATTCACTTACAATTGGTTAAAAGAATTATGGTACATCTATCATTCTCTCTCCCGTTTAATTTTTTTTTAACAATTTGCCTAAATCCTCTTTATAATAACAATAAAGTTATCTTGAAAAACCAAATCAAACCATTTGGTACATTTCTTTCCATGCCTTTCAATATACTTAAAAGCAGTGTATTTCTTTGGCTGCTCGGGCCTCAGCCGGACGTGCGGGGTTTCCTCTGTGGCTCCAGCGCACAGGCTCACTGGGCTCGGTTGTCCATGGCACGCGGCGCCTCAGTACCTGGACCAAGGGTCAGACCAGCCTTCCCTACCCTGGAGGGTGGATTCTCAACCACTGGACCACCAGGAGGTCCCTCAATGTGCTTTTTTATGCAATTGAGATTACATGATATAAGCAAATTTTATTCAATTTTTCCCATTTAACATTATACCATAAATATTTTCCCATGTAGTTTGAAACTAGCTGCTTAATATTCCATAGTAAGTATATTCCATAATTTCTTTTGACTATTTCCTTTTTGGAGGAAGTTCAGTCTCTCAGGAAGTTCTGCAGAATTGAAGGACCTAAAACTAGAAACCTCAATGGAAAAAATTTCACTGAGACTTTCATTCTAACCTAAAACCTAAGGTTATTTACTAGTGACATATTTGAAATGTAATTGCAGGCATTTGCCGTTTTCGTTAAAACTAAAGAAGTTCCAGCACCTCCTTGTGAATGTAAAGAAAAATGGTGGAAATGCTGTCAGCAACGATTCACAGACCCGACCGGCATCCACAGACATGTGGCAGCGCAGCACGCTGATGAGATCCGCCGTGAGACTGCTGGTGTTCTGAAGCAGCTGGCTGCGACATCGAGCCCCTCCACGGGTCCCGAGTCCGCAGACAGCGGGAACCGTTTCAGAGATGCCCTCACCCGTAACCAAGAACTGTCTGCCTGGCTGCCTGATACAAGCTGCTTCAGCCCTGATGAGCTGATAAGGTAAGAATGTCATTCTGTACCTTTTGTTTCACTGAAACATGTTTTTCCAGTTGGAATGAGCTACCACCCATCCAATAAAATGGCAGATCCTCAAGGCACGGCATTTCTCTGCCGCCTAAGCTAGGCCAGTAAACATGTTCTGTGTGTAACAGAAGACCACAGCCTGGGCAGCCGGCAGTGCACTCTCGGTATCTTGGGAGCCATCCTGTGTCTTTACTTCTCCAGGGAGAGGTAAAGAACAGAAAGTGTTATTTCCAAAGAGAAGTCGGAAGGCCCAGACATGTTCATGATTCCTCTACCCCGAAGTGTCAGCTTAGAAAGGGGTTCTTATTACCAGATGTGGTTTTCTGAGCTGAATATGTTTTAAGAAAGTAAGTTAACTTTTAGAACTAAGGCAGAGGGTTAGAAGTTTAGATCTGCCTTTGAAAACCTTACCGCATGATAATATTATGTAATCGTAGAGGACAGATTTCTGACTTTAAGGAATTCCTAAGCTATTCAGTGAACAGAAAAGGCCCACATTTGATACATTTTGTCACTGGTCTTGATGCCAGTTCCTTTTGCTTATCAGAAAGAAGAGAAAGAAAGAGAACTGAACTTGGAGTTAGACTTGAGCTAGCCACTAAATTCTTCATACCTTTACATCCTCAACTCTAAAACTGGGAATAATGCCTGCTCTGCTACCTCACAGAACTGCTGTAAGAATTAGATAAAATGATGATGGTAAGAGCTCACGTGACCTGTAAAGTGCTATACAAATGTGATCTCTTCATTTCTGTATGGAGCTGCTTTTTAGTTAGAAAAACAAAGAAAAAGGATACACAAAACATTTAGCAGATGGTATAAGACAAGCTATGCAATTATCACTTAAAATTGTGTGGCTCAGATGGTAATTTGTTACAGGAATTTAGAGAGAGGAAAACAGATACACTAATAGACAAGCAGGTGTTAGAGGAGATGAGGCCCTGAAATAAGACAGCATTGATGAGAATGTCACAGAGTTCAGAGCTGGATGGGACCTGAATTACCATCTATGACAGCGTTCTGTAAAATGCCTCTACAGCACTAGCTCTGGAGGGTGCTCTCAGGTATTGAAAAGAGGTGCTAAAGACAATTAAATTGGGGAAACATGAGGTTAAAATGTTCTTTTTTTGCAGAGCTTCCCAGAGCCTTCAGTATACGAGGGGCCTTCACTGTGACTCTCACAGAGGGAGATGCTGTCTGCAGGGTTTCTCAGACGGGCTATTTCGTGGGACAGCTGCAGAGCAAGGTGTGAGAGAGGCCGTTGGTGTCGGCCCCCGGGTTCACAGTTGAGGAAGTCAAGGCTCAGCAATCAGACGCCCACCCAGGGCCCGTGACTAGTCAGTCACAGTCAGCACAGGGCAGTGGGAAGAGTGTGGAGTCTCGTGTCGGAAGACTGGTATTCCAGCCCTGACTGTCAGGCTGCATCCATTTCATGCAGATGAACGGGGCTCAGTCCACTGAGCTATAAAATGGGGATGATAACAGCCTGTCTCATGGGCAAGAGGATTACATGAAAAGAGGAAAGTGAAACCTTTTTGTACAAAGAGAGATTTAAAACAGATACTGCCTTTTCTTAGAGGATCAGCCAGAATGGACTCAAATTTAAAAAGGGGTTATTAATATCTGTTTCAGGGATATGATGATTAAACAAGGAAATCAAAGTAAGCTCACTTTTTAGAAAGGAAGGAGTTAGGTGCAGGTATTGTCTTCTTTAGAGCAAACACAGACCAGAGTTGCTTCCCAATCCAGGAGGAGAATGATACTTAGGAGCCAGGGCAGGCATGAGTCGCTCCATTAGGCCTTCCCTCTTGACTCTAAATCTACTTTATGAACGGTAGCCTTTTCATGTCTGACTCAATTGCTCTTTCCGCACGGTTTTCTTTTTATAGTGGCCAGGGCGACGGTGAAGGCGAGGTGCTACTTTATTACTGCTACTGTGACCTGAAGGACCCCGACTGGGTCTGTGCCTGGCAGACAGCTCTGTGTCAGCGCCTGCGTCTCACGGGCAAGGTAACACTGTCTCCCTGACCACTTATCCTTCACGGGGTTTATCTCGCCGCCTCCTTGGTTTGCTTGTTACAAAAAGGGTTCCCCAGTTGGGTTCTTAGAAATTAGCGAAATCCTGCGAAGCATTTAAATAGAATACTAAATAGCTATTAACATGATGTTTTCTGTTGGTGGGAATATAAGTTGGTACAGCCACTGTGGGAAACAGTGTGGAGATTCTTCATAAAACTGAAAATAGAATTACCATATGATCTAGCAGTCCCATTCCTTACAATAATATGTATCCAGACAAAACTAATCCAAAAAGATACATGCACCCTTAAATTCATGGCAGCACTGTTCACAATAGCCATCAACAGATGATGGGTGAGGATGTGGTGCAATGTACGGAGACACTACTCAGACATTAAAAAAGAATGAAGTGATGCTATTTGCAGCAACATGGATACAACTAGAAATTATTACAGTCAGTGAAGTCAGACGAAGATAAATACCGTGTGATATCACTTATATGTGGAATATAAAATATGATATAAATGGACCTCCCTATGAAACAGACACAGACTCACGGACATAGAGAACACTCGTGGTTGCCAGGGGGAAGAGGCTGGGGAGGGATGGAGTGAGAGGCTGGGGTTAGCAGACGCAAGCTGTTATACCGGGATGGGTGAATGACCAAGTCCCACAGTGAGGCAGAGAGCTACGGTCAGGATGCTGTGATGAACCACAATGGGAAAGAATATTGAGTGTCTCGTGTGTGACTGAGTCACTCTGCTGTACCGTGGAAACTCGTACAACACGGTAAATCAGCTGCACTTCCGTGAAAAGGAAATGGTGTTTTATAAGACTATATAAAAGATAGACCAAGGATCAGCCAACTTCAGAGCCACATAGTAAATATTTTAGACTTTGCACAAAACTACTCAACCTTGGCATTTTAATATGAAAATAGTCATAGCCAATATGTAAAAGCAGGGGTATGGCCAGGGGTTTCCCTGGTGGCTCAGTAAAGAGTCTGCCTGCAGTGTGGGAGACCTGGGTTCGATCTCTGGATTGGGAAGATAAGTGGAGAAAGAAATGGCAACCCACTCCAGTATTCTTGCCTGGAGAATCCCATGGAGAGAGGAGCCTGGTGGGCTGCAGCCCGTGGGGTCACGAAGAGCCGGACACGCCTGAGTGGCTAAGCGCAGCACGTGTCCCAGAAGAACTGCGTAAAGTGGGCACTGTGTTCTCATTCTTTGCCTGGTGGCCCAGCTGGTAAAGAATCCGCCTGCAATGCAGCAGACCCTGGTTCGATTCCTGGCTTGGGAAGATCCCCTGCAGAAGGGAAAGGCTACCCACTCCAGTATTCTGGCCTGGAGAATTCCATGGACTGTATAGTCCATGGGGGTCTCAAGGAGTCAGACACGACTGAGCGACTTTCACTTCACTTCAACTGGAAAAATGTTTCACAGAACTGTACATACAGGTGTGATACCAAGTTGCTGCTTAATTTTCCTAGAACATGTCAGTCCTTTACCATTTTATGGTTTTATTTCCTTTCCCTCTTGAATTCAAGAGGACAGGAACTGCGTCTTAACCGATTGATGTACTGTTAGTGCTAGAACAGGGCTTTGAATATAGCAGACAGTAAATATTTGGAGAAGGTCGAATAAAAAATGAATGTTTGTAACAAAACCACAAGCATGTGTGTAAAAAGATGACAAGTAGTAAATATCAAAATGTTAAGTCATGATTATCTCTACATGATAGGATTATGAATTAAAAATCTTTGACAATTACATATATATATGTATACATATATATACATGTATATATCCTCTGGTTATGACACTAACCTCTCTTACACTTGTCCCAGGTTTTTATTCCCTGAGGCAGTCACTTGATCAGTGATATTTTTCACACCCATGTTTTCTTGCAGATAGTGACTGAAAGCTGCATTTACCTCATCACTTCATCACCAAGTCCTGACATTTCTGCCTCTAACATATCCTTTGATCCTCCATTTCCACCTTAGACCTAGCCCCACCCTCTCTTACCTCATTCATTTCAGTAGCTTCTAGACTACACTCCATTTTTCCATCTTTGCCCCCATTTAATCATTTTCTACACAGCAACCAGAATGATCTTAAAGAGTAAATGAAATCCTCTCCCTCCCTCCTCACAATCTTTCAGTGTCTATGCAGTGTATTTAGAGTAAAACTCAGATCCTCAACGTGCCGTTGAGTTTCCTGCATACTTTGGCCCCTTCCACCTTTTCTACTTATCTGATGCCATTTACTCCTTGCTGCTGCTGCTGCTAAGTCGCTTCAGTCGTGTCTGACTCTGTGCAGCCCTATGGACGGCAGCCCACCAGGCTCCCCCGCCCCTGGGATTGTCCAGGCAAGAACCCTGGAGTGGGTTGCCGTTTCCTTCTCTCTTTACTCATTACACTCCAGCAAAATAGCCTTTCAGTTTCTTGGAGCCCACAAATTTTTTTTTGGTGCCTTTGGGCCTTTTTACAAGAACACTTTCTTCAAGGAGCTTTCCCACACCCACCCATTTCTCCTGATTGTTACTCAGTCTCCACTTCTCAGTTTTAATGACACTTTGTCAAAGACATCTTTCCAAACCTTTTAATCTAAATTCAGTTTTCCAGATATACTATTTCACTGCATCTTGCAGTTATTTTTCATAGCACTTGTTAGTTTGTGACTTTTATCTTAATATCTGTGACCTTCCCGTTTGTAAGTTCCTAAAGGGCAAAAACTATGTATTTTTTAATCACTATGTCCACAATTCCTGGAAAAATTGCTGGTGCATTGTTTAAAAAAAAAAGAACATTTGTGGGTTATATACATATATCATCTGTATTTAGAGAACATCTTGAAAAATGGAATGTAAACCCGAGTGCACAAAACAGGCACTCATCTCTGGTTTGGGGCAAGGTGAGCCGGCAGTGAGGGTCTCTACCCACAAGGTGGCAGCGCGTGCCTGGCTCTCGGGTTAAATCCTAAGGCTTCCAGGAAACGCGCCGAGTTCTCAAGTTTCCTGTTGGTAGGAGATTTGGAAGAATGTTGGCATTTGTGGGGAAAGGGGAGAACTTAAAAATTCTAGAATTATGGAAAGAAGCTTCTAACCCCTTGCTATATACTTCTTACTGCCTCAGGAAATTTGAGCAGATGCATTAGAGGCTTTTTGGAAAGGAAAATTATAAGAGATGGACCTCAAAAGATCTGGTTTTGAGTCCTAGATTCACCATCCCTCAACTCTGTGCCCTTGGGTAAATTACTTGATTTCTCTAAGCTTCTGTTTCCTTTACTGTCAAGTGGGAATTATGATATCTACCTTTCAGGATTATAATATAAAGACAGGAACTTTATAATATAAAGGTGCTCATTAAATGCTAACTGTTGCTCTTCGTCTCTGAGGTATAAGGCTTTCCTCACCTAGCAGTACTTTGAAGGTTTCAGCTGAGGAATACCTGAACAGGAGTTGAAAGTCTAATGCATGGGTTTTAGAGGTTGCCCATCCTCAGTATTCAGGAAGTGCACATATTTTATTTGGGTTTTGGGATTAAAATAACATAGGAAAGAGTCTTCTGGCTTACCCAAAGGACAGTTACATAGAAGCCTGTACCTCTTCATCATATTTGCCCCTGTCAGAGACGGTTTTAGGGTAGATTTCCAGTTAATGCTGGCTCAGCTCTATTTTTCTATGTTGTCCCTTAAAAAAATTAGTTGGTAATAGGTGCAGAAACCTTTACAGCAGAGATGGCATATGCTTCCTGCTTCCCTCTGTCAGCCCAGGTCAGGCTCACTAGACTGCATCTTTCTCAAGGAGCCTGGATGTGACTCATAATCATGGTACTCTGGAGAGCTAATGCTAGTGAGTAGGCCCTGGCTTGTGAAATGAGTCCCATTTCTATCCATGCTCTAAAGAATTGAGCCAAGTGAGGCAACAAACAAGTACCTCCTCTAGGCCCTAATCAAAGGGGAGCCTTTAAAAGTTTTCAAATTCTAAGGCACTGGTAGGTATCATTGTTATAATTGTTATATAAGTAACAATGTAATAATATAGAACTTCACTCTAAGTTACTTCTCTTTCCAGAGAATACCATGATACACAATGTTGCACTTTCTAACTTTAGAAAGGAGCTCTTCTAAAGATGATCCATCTTTAAACTTATCCGAAGGGTTTTGTGGTACCAGAACAACTAACGTTGCAGGGCCCCCCAGAGCACTGCCTCCTAGGGTGGGGGCCTTAATCCAGGCTTTAATGTCCCCCAACCAGTGAAGCATTTCAGAGAACAGAGGGTTTGAGAAGCCAGAAAGCCTCAGGCTTGGACACTCACTCATTTGCTCAGCAAAGACATATCACATGTCTACTGGGGGCAGATACTACTGTAGACCCTGAGTATGCAACAAAGAAGAAAACAGACCAAGCTCCTGCCAGCAGGTGGGTCTGCAGTGGTGGGCTTGCCTGCCCCCCGCCCCGCACCCCCCAGACCATGCAGAGTGCTCTCGCGCATTCCCGGCCCTCAGGTGTGCTCTGTGCTCGAGGGCTTGAGGAATATCTCCTCAGCAGTTTTGCATTATTGGTTCTTTTTCATCTCTTATCAAGATGAAGAAATTGAGGTTCAGAAAAGAGAATTTCCTCAGGGCCACTTGGCAATTTAAGTAACAAAGTTGAATCCTGATTCTGGATCTGCTGCCCTGAATGTAGGTTAAGCTTTGGCCACTGGACAGCTGGAACATCATATAGCAAATGGGGCTTTCCATGGTTTTAACCATTTTATTCTCTGGTTCAGCAACATGTTAACTGAGTCCCTCAACTGAACTGTGGGCAGTGCCATTTCAGAAAACCACGGGCATCTTTGTGTGGTGACACTCTGCTGTGTCCAGAGCAGTGTATCTGTTCTTCCTCTTAAGTTCACCAATACACATGAACCTGTTCTGCCCTGCAGAAATCGGAACTGAGCTGCAAATACCGGCTTCCCGGGGGCTCAGCGGAATGGGAATACTCTGCCTACCAACGCAGGAGACGCGGGTTTGATCCCAGGGTTGGGAAGATCCCCTGGAGGAGGGCTTGGCAACCCCCTCCAGTGTTCTTACCTGGGAAATCCCATGGACGGAGAGCCTGGTGGGCCACGGGGTCAGAGAGAGCCAGACACAGCTTGCCAAGCAGAAGAAAGAGCAGCGCGGAGGTTGCATTCCTTTCTGCTGTTTTGTGTCTCAGGTTCGAATTGCTACGGAAGGAATCAACGGGACTGTTGGTGGGAGCAGACTGGCCACCAGACTCTATGTCAGCGCCATGCTCTCCTGCCCACTGTTTAAGGATTACCTCTGTAAGGACGATTTTAAGGTAAGAGAGATTGAAAATAAAATGGGTTGAGAGCCATCTGCTTCTGCTTCAGTGCCTCCTCCCACTCCAGGCTATGAAGATCACCATAAAGAAGTAAGCGGTGCCGGGCAGAAAACCACTTCCCCTCTGGGTCCTGAGGCAGCTCATGGAAAGAGTATGCTCCTTCCAATTCATCTTCCAAGTGGCCACCACGGGACCATGGGCCTTTTTATATAGAATAAGGACGTTACAGCTTACACCCACTAGACTCAAACTTAGCCATGTCTGCTCACTTGGGAGACCACCTGTTTCAGGGGATCACTGCGTGTTTGGTAAACCTGGTGGGATCAGCCCAGCACTCACACCACAGCGGGAATGATGCCGTTGCTCTCTGAAGGAGAGGCTTTATGTTGGAGTGACTTTTTGCTTTAGTGTCATGGGTTACAGAGGTGGTGGGAAATACCTTCCTAGTGTTAGCGTTGGTGATGATGATATGAAAAGAAAAGGTTGTGACTCCTGAACAAAAGCTTGGATGCAGTCTTACATATAGAAATTGCTCAGTGGTGTTTCAGTTTTATAGTTAAATGCTTACTGCTATAGAAACACCTTTTCAATTTGACATCTCTACACATGGTAGATACGCAATAAAGAAGTGCCAGATATAAGATTACATCTGTTGTGTAATAATAGGGTAGCTGAAGTATTAAGAAACCTCAAATTAGGAACAGCTCTTTCAGTGGGAGAAGGGAGTTAGAGCACAGAATGTTCCAGATAATTCAGCTTAATAAATATCTTATACCTGGAGATGGGAAAGAAAGACTGTATTCTGCTTTGTTTCTCATTGGCTAGACCAGCAGAGGAGGAGCCTGCTGCTTTCCAGAACTGCGTGTTGGTGTGTTTGAAGAAATTGTGCCCATGGGGATCAGTCCCAGCAAGGTCTCCTATAAGAAGCCTGGTATGCTTGCTTTAAGAAGAAACTTTTTCTTTTTCTTCATAGGGACAAATCTTAATATA
This sequence comes from Muntiacus reevesi, assembly GCF_963930625.1. Taxonomy (NCBI): domain Eukaryota; kingdom Metazoa; phylum Chordata; class Mammalia; order Artiodactyla; family Cervidae; genus Muntiacus; species Muntiacus reevesi. The sequence goes on along the minus strand of NC_089265.1, from coordinate 58,605,478 downwards.
GAGACAAATGGGAAAGCTAGACATTCTGATCAGCAAGGTTGTGACGAACTCTCTCTTCGGAACAGCTGTGGGGTGGCTGACGCGCGGGTCGCTCCGTGCTCAGGCTGGCCCTTCTCTTTGATGCTCTGGTGGTTGGAGACTCACTGCTTAGAATGACCTGGCTTAGTGTTCTTGGTGATGGTTTGGAAAGAAGTTGTTTTCTCTTTCCAAAGACAGCAGTTTGGGAAGAGTATAATTATTAGTTGTAAATAGTTCATCAAATGGATAAGACATACAGACTTGGCTACAGGCAGCAAGCAGCTTTCAACACAAAAGCAGTTTGTTTCAAGTGCTCTAGAATGTTCTCTTTCCCCCCTCACTCATGGGTACCATAGGTGGTTGAAAGACATTTGTTTGGCTGGGGTTTTTGGTTTTATTTTTTACTATGAAAAATTTCAAACATTTTAAAAAACAGAAAAAATATTACAGGGAACGCCCATGTTCCTATCCTGCAGTTTCAACAACTACAGATTCAAGGCCAACTTTCATCAATCCCCACTCCCTTCCCCCAACCTAAATTATTTAGAACAGAATCCTGATGTCATGTCATTTCATTCCTACTTTAGTAGATATTGCTAAAAACTAAAAGGATTTTTAAAAAATAACTATAAAACCATCATATCCAAGACATTTTAATAGTAATTACTTAATATTATTGAATATCCAGCCAGGGCTTAAAATTCCTAGTTGTCTCATAATTTTTAAAGTTTGTTTCTATCTGGATTCAAGTAAGGTCTACTCATTGTGATTGAGCCTTTTAAGTCCCTTTTAACCTAGAGCCTCCATCTTTTATTTTCCCGTGCAGTTTATTTTTTGAAGGAGTTAGAGAATTTTGCTCGCAGTGTTTCCCAGTCAGGACGATGCTGCTTGCATCTCCATGTACTGTCCTCTGTCTTCTGTGCTTCCTCTCAGTTCTGCTCACACTTACGGTGGTGCTGTCTAACAGGAATGTTATGTGTGCCATGATGGAATTCTACATTTCCAGTAGCCACATTTTAAAAAACAAAGGGAAGCAAGTGAAATTAATTTCAATAATGCCCTTTAGTTAACGCAGTGTAGCCAAAATATTATTTCAACTTGTACCCAATGCAAAAAATTATTAAGAAGATATTTTAGGGGCTTCCCTGGTGGCTCAGTGGTAAAGACTCCGCCTGCCAACGCAGGAGACACGAGTGTCCCACCTGGCTGCAGAGCAGCTGAGCCCGTGTGCCGCGAGTACTGAGCCTGTGCTCTAGAGTCGGGGAGCTACAGCTCCCGAAGCCCGAGGGCCACGGCTCCCGAAGCCCGCGCGCCACAGCTCCCGAAGCCCACGCGCCACGGCTCCCGAAGCCCCTGCGCCATGGTTCCCGAAGCCCATGCGCCACGGCTCCCGAAGCCCGAGCGCCTTAGAGCGTGTGCTCTGCAGCGACAGAAACCAGCACACGGAGCCTGCTCACCAACGACCAGAGAAACACCCATGCAGCAACACAGACCCAGCACTGCCAAAAATAAATAACAGTCCTAACAACAGCAACAAAGAGATGTGTTACCTTTTTTTGGTATACCAAGTCCTTGGAATTCTGCACGTGTTGCCCTTCCCACAGCACATGGCAAACCACGTTTCCGGGCCGTTAGCACTGTTGGCTAGTGGCTACCTTATTAGACAGCTCACATCTGGAGACTTGATGAGATGCAGGTTTGATTTCCGTTTTTCTTTTCTTTCCTTCCCCCGCCCAAGTCTACTTCATAGGTAGTATTGTCTCCTTTCTTCAGGAAACAGAAAGGTCTGGCTGGCGCTATGTTCATTTTTTAATATGTAAATATTTAGAAAGGAGGATAAGAGTTGAATCAGAGGGAAATGGGAGTAAGCTACCAGCATCTGGGGAAGGAGACCCGTGTATGCGCGCCCTGTCTGCTCAGTGCACTCACCTGGGCAGGAGGACCTCGCCGCAGCAGTGAGGGGAGAATGGGCCCCAGGCAGCGCTGTGCTGCCTTTGTCTGAGCTGTGTTGTTTTAAGGCACTTCTAAGCAGGTCTGCATGAGTCACAGAGGGCCTGGAGAGCAGCCACCGTGACAGCAGCAGCAGGAACAGGTTGGGTTCCCTGCAGCTCCCTGTGAGGGAAGGCTCAGCGGATTTCCATGCTTGTCATCGCAGCTTTGAACCTCCCTTTCCACCCCAGTTTTGGTGACTGTGTGATTATGACAATCACACATAAAATCCAGCCTTGTTACATTCTCCCTGCAGTCCTCTGACGGGCAGGCAGGGGTCTAGATTCCCTGGTCGTGCTCTGGGTCTCCAGCAGCTTCAGGGGGCTGTCGGGATCCATCCCTGAGTGGTGCTGTCAGGATCGAGCATGAGTGGGAACTGACGCACCAGAGGTGTGGTTGCTCCCCTGCCAGATTCACCGAAAGTTCTTCACAAGCTACTGAGATGTCTGGACCCCTAAAGATATAGGAGTATTTCTCCCCTGGAGAGAAGGCCCCAGCAGACAGGTTCTTTTCTTTTAGTCTCCTTGTATTTTACTTCATCTCCTTTCTCTACTTCTGGCCTTTCATCTTTTCTCTCTTGCTTCTCATATTTCATTCCTGCTGTCAACCTGTTTTCTCTTTCTACTCATGCACACAAACTTAGACACATTCTTCTGTTATATTTTTTAAAGACTTATTCAAACTTTGTTCCATAACCATACGCTCACACCTGTCTGTCTGAGGTTCTTAACCTTGGACTTGATGTTGGTATAGAACAGTTTCTAAAGCCTATAGCAAGCATATACATGTCCAGGCCCCTCCATATACAGGAACAATTGAACACTGGCCGTCACATGGACCAGCAAACCCACGTGGCAGTTTACATCTCTACAGTCTGGCTTTTATCACTGGGTGAGCCCAAGTATGAGGATGCAGAATTCTTTGACTACTTAGTTCTAAACTGCCAGGTGTCTACAGCGCTTATCTTAGGAGGGAGAGTGAGGACATGGAATTAACTAAATTCTGTCATTATGCTGATCAGATAGCATTATTTTCAGACATAATTGTAATTATGAAGAGGAAACATTTAGGTGGGGAGGAACAAATGGAAATCATTAGGCTGGGCCCTGTGTTATTTGGTTTTGTTTTTAACCAATTTTTGTTTGGTTTTAGGAATCCATTTATCCCCAGGTGAATTTCATAAAGAAGTAGAGAAGTTTCTGTCTCAGGCAAATCAAGAGGAAAGTGATACTATCCTATTGGACTGCAGAAACTTCTATGAAAGCAAAATAGTAAGTAAGAAAACCAACTGAGTTCCCGCAGCACGGCCTGTTTCTGAAGGGGACGCTGTGTGCCCACCTGTGGCCCAGTCAGTGGCTCTCTTCCTGCTGCTAGCAGAGAAAGCCCAAGCCTTTGAACTCAGAATCTGGTGAGAAAGGCTAAGAAAATACGGATTAAAGACATCTTGCACAAGATGAACTGTCTCCCATATGCCTACCCCTAGACACATGTAAGATCTTGTCGAGTTTGCCTTGGGCAACCTCTCCAGTTCCCCAGGGCCTCTGAATGGGTAACCTGCAGCCCACCCAGCCTTGTTCCTAAGTTTTAGCTCTTGAAGTTTGAAAGGTCAGAGTATGGGATGAAAATGGCAGCAGGCAAGTGCTTCCTTGCCAAGGCAGGGCTGGGGATTGGTGTTTGACACAGAAAGAATCTTTGTTCTTACCAGGTATGTTTTTCTGATAATTTTATTTCTGCTGCTTCTATATTATAGGGACGATTCCAGGGCTGCTTAGCCCCAGACATCAGGAAATTCAGTTATTTCCCTAGCTATGTTGATGAAAATCTAGAACTTTTCAAAGAGAAGAGGGTGCTAATGTATTGCACTGGGGGCATCCGCTGTGAGCGGGGTTCAGCCTACCTGAAAACCAAGGTGAGTTACCAACCCCAGGGCACTGCAGGCCTGGAGGCAAAGGAAGCTCCCACCCCCAGCCAGCAGGATTTATTGTCCCCTTGTATGGTTCCAGCACAGAGTTTCTAAGTATAAAGTCTGAAGTTCTTAAATCTCAAGATGTGAAAAGAACTCCTCAGTCTTAGAGACGAATCAAGTACAAAAGGGGAAGATTGGTTGGCATCTCCCTTCTCCTAATCCTTTTGCTTGATCCGGAGAAGAGCAGATTCAGTCACATTACATGTCCCAACAGGTGTCTACCTATATTTAGGGAGCCACAAAAATAGTCGGGCTTCGCAGGATCCAGAGAGTTGAAGGCCCTGACTGCTGTCCTCAGCCATCCCCCTGGCAGGCAAGGTCTGGCCAGCTGGTTCCTCGCCCCGCCTTGGTCAGCAGTTCTTCAGTGTCCCACAGGGGGAACCAGGAGCCCCATTTTGGCGTTCCTACCACATGTCGCTTCTCTGCGGAGCTTCCTATTGGTCTCTGCTAGTCTCCTCAAATTTCCTCTTGTGTCTCCACACACAGGGAGTGTGCAAGGAAGTGTTCCAGCTCAAGGGTGGCATCCACAAGTACCTGGAGGAGTTTCCTGACGGTTTTTACAAAGGGAAGTTGTTTGTTTTCGATGAGCGTTATGCCTTATCTTTCAACAATGACATAGTGTCAGGTAGGTCAGCACTGGCTCAGAACCGGAGCTCCTAAGCAGACACACCCTCTGATGAACCTTCTGGAAGGCAGGCCAGTGCTGATTACTTGACGAGTGAAGTAAGGGGAAAGGATTGCACAGCACCACCGTTTCCCACCAGAGCCAGGGATGCAGTGGTGGAGCAGACAGAACCCTGACCGTTAGAGGCCTGGGCTGGGATCTGACTCTATTGTTTACTAGTTAGACAAGTCCTTTAAAATGGGAATAACCTCACTCACTCTGTCCACCTGCTAAGAGTTGAACTAATAGGCTAAATCTAGGGTCTTAACCTGGAGTCAGTGATATTGTACTGAGGGGGCCTGTGAATCTGGACTGGAAAATAATTTCATGTTTGGCTTCATAAACCCTCACTAAATATAGCACTTCAGTTATGAATGTAAGAAGCAAATCAGGTGTATTGGATGTACTTGTGATTTTGTCATCAATAGAAATCACAGTATTTTCATTATTACAGCTGCTGTGAATATTTCAAAAGAGCATTTATGTGCATCATTGATTCAAAATGGAAAGTTATTAGGCCCATCACTAAATCTTATTTTCTGTGTTAAATACCATGTGTATCCCAGACTTTGAAAAATATTGTTATTTTGTATTTCTATATAGTTGGTTTCCTTTGTGATCCTATGTATTTTGTTTTCTACATTTTAAAAACATTTTCCCAAGAATAGTCTTCACTAGACTGTAAAGTAAATCATGGGACAAATAAAAGAACCCCTAGTTAGATGGTGTGTGGACCCATGTGTTATGCATGTTTAGAGTGGTGGGTGGGGCACTCCAGGGTGGGAGCTGAGCCCAGGGCCAGAGGCAGAGTGGCTACAGGAAGCCTCTGGTGAGCCCAGTTTGGAGTCCACAGTAACGTGGTACCAGATGAGGGCAGTCAGGAGGAGGAGGAGGAAGTCAATCTTGAAGAAGATGGATCTTCCTTCTGGATGCCACTGTTTTGAATGGGAAAGGTCATAAGCAGGCAACCCTAGTGACTGTCAGAATTTTTTAGAACTTCTTTGACCAGGGACTGAGACTGAGTTAGCACCTGGATAATAAGATGGGAGTTTAATTTCCTCTCCCCTTTCTTCTTAACCTTTTTATTCATTTTAATGGTCTTATTTTGTCTCTCTTGTTGGAAGCAACTTCAGATCTCTAATGACGCTAGAGGGAGAAGGAGGGAGAGAGGGCCCAAAGGTAGCTTAGATAAGCTGGGTAAGGAGGCTTGAAGAATGAAGTTATCAGTGGTCATAGGAAGTCAGCAGGGAAAGGGGCTGAGAAAGTAGATCCATGAGCTTTAAGGACTTGTGTGGCGGAGTGTACCCTGGCGAGAGCAGATCCACAGCCTGGGGAGACGGGTGTGGAATGCAGAATTTCCACATGCGGTCACCTGTATTCAGGCGAGGCGTGTCTCAGGGCAGAAGGGAATGGTGTCAAGGAGAAAGGCCAACAAAGGGTGATGGCCAGCTTGGGACTAGTTAATGAAACAGAAAAAAGTTACTACCTGTTTTCTAAATGGGGAAAATAAAAATGGTCCATGAATGCTAGAATCAAAAGACAATTCCCAGGAGCAACCTAACCCAAAAAAGTGGGGATGGATGGGGGAACCTTGCTGGTTAGAAGACAAGAGGTTTACACTGTGTAGAAACCTTCCCCAGGCCTGAAAGGATACGTCAGATGCTGATGAGCAAAGGGCCAGGTTTAGGACCTGGAGCAGTGTGCCTGTCTGCGTGGTGTGTGCACACACGTGTGCTTGTGTTTTTTAACGAGGCTTTGCTTTCTCCCCAGCATGTTCCTACTGTGGGGTCCCCTGGGACCACTACAAGCTCTGCTCCACACCCCAGTGCCGCCAGCTCGTCCTGACCTGCCCGGCCTGCCAAGAACGAGGATGCACAGCCTGCTGTGTCCCGTGTCAAGACAAGGGGAACAGACCGGCTGCAAGCCCAGCCCAGAGCAACTTTAAGGAGGAATGCGAGTGTACCGCCCGACGGCCACGGGTACCGAGGGAGCGCTCACAGCAGGGGCCTCTTGCGGCAGGAGCCTCTGCCCTCCAGCCCGGGGCCCAGGCTGGACGTTGAAGGGAGCAGCCGCCTCTGTATCCCCCAGGCCCTCACACAGCTCGGTTTGGAGGATGTCAGGGCCGCACTAACAGAAACAGGGAAGGTCAGGGCTGCCAGAGCCGCCGTGGTCAGCTGGCCACCGTGTTGGCCTCTGTCCTCCACAAGAGAGGGAAGAGGAATTTGGGTGCTGACCTCTTACCAGAGACATTCTGGCCCAGAGGTGCTGGAGCACAGAAAAAGGTGAGCTTCGTGGGATCCCAAGTTCCTGAGGGAGACAGCCTTGAGCCTGGTGACCTGACCTGCGCCTTCTGCGCCATGCAGCAGGGCTGGCCGGTCACTGTTCTCACCAGCAAACCTGTCTGTCCTGACGGCAGAAAGGAAAGCCGGGCGGCCCGAGAAGCGGACTTCTCAGAACCGGGCCTCTCAGGTCAATCCACCATCCACCCCTGCCCTCCTCTCTTCCCTGCTAGCCTCAGCACTGCACCAGGGTCTGCCAGCTACAGCATGTGGCCCACCTCTTTCTGTAAGTAAACTTTTATTGGACTAGCCACAGCCATTCACTTACATATGATCTTTGACAGAATTAAGCATTTACAAGAAAGACAACATGGCCTGCAAAGCCTACAGTATTTACAGGTGTACCTCGGAGATACAGATTCAGTTCCAAACCACATCAAAATGAGTTACACGAACTTTCTAGTTTCTCAGTGTATATAAAAGGTATGCTTACATTATGCTGTAGACTATTAAGTGTACAATAGCATTGTCTAAAGAAACAATGTATGTCACCTAATTAGAATTTTTTATTGCTAAAAAATGCTATCATCTGACAGTGTGGGGTTGTCACAGACCTTTAATTTGTGAAAACCGAAGTATCTGTGAAGCACAGAAAAGCAAGCTATGCCTAACCTATCGGGTCCTTTGCCGAGAAACGACCTCGCCACCTCTAGTCCAGAGGAACGGCTCATCTGGTGGAGGAGCCAGTCCTAAAGACGTGGCCATCTTCATTTTCCATGGGTTTGTTTTCTGAGATTTCCCTGTAATAGTTTCTGCTTCCCTCAACACCCACACTACTAGCTCTTCAGCGTCTTTGAGAGAACCACATTATGAGCTCGATGACACGGACATCTGGGCTGCAGTTATTAGGTAAACACCTCAGAGCAGAGACAGCCTGCGTAAGGCTACTGGGCACCGCTGTGGCGGCTTCCCAGCCCCTGGCCCGCACGTCCCAAGAAACGCATGCACAGCCACCCACAGACCAACAGATTTAATGTTATATTGCAGTTTCCAGTGATGCAGAATACAGCTGCAGTTGTGTTTCAAGGAGAAGCCGAGCGGGGCTGGCTGTGCCTGCAGCCTCCGTAGACGCCCCTCCGTGGAGGGGAGGCCCTGGCTCCGTCTCTGGTTGCCCTGTCCTGTCCACATCGTTACAGTCCGTGTGCGAGACTTTTCCATCAAAAGCCTCTGCTCCGTGCTCCGCAGCTTACGTCTGTGTTCGTCTGCTCTTTGGCCTCTCCTTTGTTGTAAGATTTGCCGAATCACTCATGAAAATAACTCCCCAAGCAACAGAAATACTAGTTTAACTGGCACTGTGGTATAGTAAAAGGCACAAGGGCGGTGTGGCTTAACATTTTTGCTGGATCCCAGGAGATGCACGTGAGGTTAAAAAGGGATCTGGCAGAGATGCCAAAATTACATTTTCAGAATTCACCCTCCTGGGTGGTTTGGCCAGGTTTCCTAATTCTTCAATATCTAGATTTTCTTCACCATTGCCCTTTAGAGGTTTCATTTACAGGCGAGATCAGTGGTGACTTGTCTAATAAGTGATGTGACAGGGTGGCTGAAGTCTGTAAGCATAAGCCATGATGGACTGGAAATTCATCTCAATAATGATTTACCTCACATAAGGCATTGGCCCACTACTGACTTTGCAATTATGAGTGTTTTCAAGTATTTGGCCATAGGTTTTCACATCCACTGTAAGGTTGGCATTTGGTAAGGAAACAATTCTTTCTGACTCCAGTATTGGAAATAAATCCCAGATGTTGATAAAGAACACCCAGGGAAATGCTTGTTGCCTGGAATTGGTTTTTGTTTTTTTAAAAAAGGATGGTTCTAAAATTTGAATTTTCATTACTGGCTTTTTCTATCATTTCCTGGTAACCAGCAAAAGGATCGTTCTTTGATTGCTGGCAGAGCTCTGTGGGCTTGTCTTTCTTGAGGTTAAAAAAAAAAAACAAAATAAAAAACTGTTTTTGACCCAGAAATCAATTTAGCAACTTTAATCTTCAGGTTCTTAAAATTTAAAGGAGAATTAATAATGATGACCTGTTTGTTAAAGAGCTAAGATCAAATCTGTAATAATTGTAATGCTTTTCAACCATGTGGAAGAGGGTGCTGTTTGCTCGTGTTACACATTTAAAATACACCTGAAACACCACACTCCTAGGTCACCGAGACTGGACTTCCAGGGCTAAGTCACTGCTGCTCTAACATCATCTTCAGTAAGATCTGCCGGTTCAGGGGCCTCTTAGTTTTTAAATAATAAACAGACTGAATTTCTGTGACTAAAGAAAAACTTCACATTAACCATGGTTTATAAAGTTTTCAGCTACAACCACTAGCTAACCTAAAACCTTAGTGCATGAAGAACTGAACCACAGCAGGGTCTGCGCCGCACTCTGCCTGCCGGCTCCCACCGCAGCTGGGCTTATCAGCAGAACACGTCCAGTTCAAAGGCGTGGTCGGCGCCGCACACGCTAGACGCCGCTCCGGCACTTGGGGATGATGGGCCCGGTCAGGTCTGCCAGCCGCCTCTTCCTCACTGGAAAGGAATGGACATGAGACGTGAGCAGCTGTCCCTGGGTCCCAGAACCACCACCGTGGCTCGGAGAGCGCTGGGAAGCTTCTTGACAACTTTGCCGAGCACGCTCTGAAGTCTGTTGTTTTTAAAGGACAGCGTGTGAGTCTTCACTGCGAGGAGGGCCTGAGGTGGCGTAGGTTCGCTCATAAAGCACTTGTGAAGCGCTGGCCACATGGGTGTAAAACCCGCTTTATCCAGCTCTACCGTCAGCCTGTTTGTGCAGAGGCCCCGCGGCTGACGATCCTTACTCCAGGTCAGAGAGGGGTTAAGTTCAGTCCATCTTAGTGAAATCTTAACCTGCTGGTAAGGTTTCCCTCGGCCTTTCCTCCGGATCCCTGGCCTGCCTGTGTAGACAACAGCATCTGCCCTGAAGATTACTCTGCATTATCTGTTTCCCCTTATGGTTAACCTTGACATTTTCCCACAGGCAAGACAATATCAAGTCCAAACACTGTTCACATAGCAAGGGAGTTAAAATGTCGCAAAGAGGAAAGCGTTAGCCAGGGGACTGCAGGCGGGGCCATTAGCTTAGGAGATGGCGGCGATGGTGGGGGGCAGGGGGAAGGATCCCCTCTGTTGTAACAAGGGAGAGTGTTTGAAACAAAAGTGTCTGCAGACGAAAACAAAGCAGCAAGCCACATCAGCTACAAGAGAAAGGCAGGTCAAAAAGGCTGCAGAGCCAGTGGGTGGCGGTCAGAGGGGGCTGCAGGTGTGGCAGAGACAGGATGCTATTGTGAGAGGAAAAAAGTTCGTCTATACTTAGACATCTTCCAGTTCCCGAGCTAGACAAGGTTAGATCTCAGATGGATGCTCACAGGCTATAACAAGAACCGAATCGGCCTGTGTGTGGCACTGAGTGTAGAAAGCAGAACCACGCGGGAAGGTGTGTGACTCCGGGTGCGGCTAGGAGCTGGCGGGAGAGGCCGGGGGCGCACAGCTCGCCCATCTGAGGCCTGGAGTTCAGCCTCTGCCTGGGCTGCTCCTCTTCCCTGCACCTCCCTGGAAAGAGCGATGGACGCAAATCAGCGGGCCGTCTCCCGGGGAGAAGACAGTGTGTCTGGCCAGATTCCTGGGGGCCATCAGAATGTGTAACAGCTTAGGGGGAGACGTGGGGGGAACCACCACCAAAGCCCAAAGAGCAGAAGAGGCTTGCCCAGAGTGATGAGAGGGTTTACACAAACCAGGCTTGGCAGCATCTCCACGTTAGCTGTGTAAGCATTACACCCCATTTGCACTCAAGCCTCACTGGAGCCCCTCCAACAATTCCAGGGTGTCGGTGTGGTCACCACGGCTGTGTCATGGATGAGGGAAGCGTGGCAGGGAGCAAAACAACAGAGCCGGCACCAGACAGAACCAAGGCCGTGACTCATCTCGAGCCTCGGCACATCAGGCCCTGTCTATGCAGGCTGTCCACATACACGTCTCATCTGGGGCTCACGAGGGGACAGCTCCCTTCCCCTGGAGAAGAGAAGGGAGCCAGGGCTCCTGAGGGCGAGGCAGCAGAGCCAGGACTGGAACCTGAGGCCCCAGCCCGTGGCTTGCGGTAAGAAACGGACCCCGTGGTGTCTCCCCCAGCGTGCCCTCAGTAAGCATGCTGGGCTACACATGCACAGGGTTCCCCAGGCACTGGCTTCTACAGGAACTGGATGGGGAGAAAAGAAAGACGCCACTTCGGCATTGTTTCCCCCCACTTTAATAAGGAAGAAAATTGAGGCCAAGAGAGGAAAAGTATCTTGCCTCAAGTCACAGTGAATAAGAGACACAATGGGGGGCAGAAGCCAGGTCTTCCAGGTTCCTTCAAATCAACCTGCTTTTTACATCCATTAAAGCAAACTCCTCTATGTTGCTTATCGTTACAACTGCCAGAGACTCTTTCACTGTCAGAGCCTTCCAGCATCTCAAGTCATCTGGACCAATCCCCATCAGCATCTTACGCTCCCTCCACCACTTCCTGCCAAGCTTATACCTCCATCATGCCTCTGTGGTGCATCGTATGTACATTTATATGCCGCAGCATTGACTGAGTGCTGTGATATGCCAAGCACAAGGATCAGAAATAAAGATCAACAGATAAAGATATACCTACAAGGTACATATAGGTATATACAAGGTATATACCTATATCTATAATAAAGATAAACCTACAAGAAATGAGGTAAAATATCACAAGTATGCTGGTAGATCTCATTAAGTATGAGAGGCCCAGTGAACAGAGTGGTCAGATCTTCCAAGGATGGTGGGTAAGTTGTCCACTGTCTTAACCTGGAGGCTGCAGTTCGGACTTCGTTAATGGACCAGAGCACCAGTGGCAGAGTTACAGGACCTGAGCAGCAGCCTGGCTGTCAGCTATAACAGTGCGGAGACAGGAGTCATCTGAGCTGTCACCTTGGGAAAGCAGAGATGGGGATCCTCGGCTCCTTCCTGACACCTTGCTCTCTCCCATGGAACACTGCTAAGAGCCCAGGGCGGGAAGGACCAAAGACGCACCAGTCCTGGGCAGGCTGCCTGTCTGCAGAGCCACTGGCTGACCCACGGCCTTGGGGACCCATGTCTCCCAAGGAGGAGCCCACCTGCCTTGCAGGCAAGCAATGCCGCGGTCCCGCAGACCTGGCCCATGGCCAGGACCCAGCTCAGAGGCTGGTCAGAGTGAGAAGGAGACGGAGAGGCCTGTTCCCTTCCATCTAGAGCTTGCCCCCTGCCGCTGGACTGCAGCAGCAGACAAGTCACAACCGCCGGGGCTGGGCTCTAATGACAAACGGGTTCAGCTGGGAAATGCGGAAGCTTGTCGGCTTCATCAGAGCATCGGGAGCAGGATGAAAAAGCCACGTTGGAAAGAAAGTCAGAATTTCTTTGAGAGGAGGACACTGATGCACCATCAGGAGTGGGAGCGTTTCTTTCACAAAAAGTTAGCAGACAGGCACAATTTGCTTTTAAAGCTAAAAATCCTACGTCACCAACTGGTACTGTTGTGGGCAGTCACTTAGATCATTCTGCTCCAATTCCTTCTGTGGGAAAACCCAAGGGAACCGCCGCACAGGTCCGGGGGGACCCATTTTAATACCCGGTCACTCCCGCCTAGGAAACCGCCACTGTCCCACGACCCGCCGGCTTTCCTCACCAAAGCCCTGAGCTCAGCATGCAAGGCCTGTGGCGCTCAGCCTCCCACCCCTGCCCCCTCAGCCCCATTCCCACGAGCCCCCCATGTGCCTGGCCACCGCCCTTGCCTTTGCCCACGCTGTTCCTTCTGCTTGGAATGCCCTTCCCTCCCTTCTCTGAGGGCTCCTGCTTCTCCTACCAGGCGCAACTTCCTGTAACAGTCCCTCCTTCCTTTCAGAACTTCCTGTCTCCTCTCCTGCATGCTGGGTCCCATCACCCTGCCTTCGCCTTCGCCAGCAACCCCACCAGGCACTCCTGCCGACCCCCGCACAACCTTTCTCTCCTTCACGAGGCTGACTCAGGCCCAGCCGCGCCAGGAGGCGTGGCTCAGCTGGCCTCTGTCCTCACAAGTCATCTGCTTGTTTCGTCTGCATACGGTCTGCAGGTCTTCCTGAATCTAGGAGTCTGACTTTGAGTCTTCTTCTCCCCTGAGAGGCTGTGAAGGTTTCTGAGTCAGGGCACTGGCTTTCTGCTACCGCTTATGCCGCCTCGCACAGCCCTGGGCACACAAAGGGTGCTCAGAAAGTGCTCACTGGAACTAAGGCGTGACACTGGAACCAACGGAGGTGCGACGTGACCGAGCCACTGCCTCCAAGTGCGGTCCCTCCCAGGCCTCAGTTCCTCCAGAAGAGAACGGGAGGAGGAGCCTGAAGCCCCGTCCGCAAAGGCACGCGAGGCTCCTGCCGTGACCTCACCAAGTCCCTGGTGACAGGACTTGGGCCTGGATTTTGGAACACAAACTCTCAGGACATAGTGTCCTCAAGGGCCATTTCCTCTAGCCTCCAGCTGATACCGGAGTCCCCCCTACAGCACTCCTGACTCATCTGGAAACGTCTAACCCTAGAAAGAAGTCCTCCAAGGCATCTTGCCACTGGAAGACCAAAGCTCAATCAGCCCTGAGACAGGGAATGAGGGACACATAAGAGGTTTAATCTGAGATTAAAAAAAAAAAAAAGAAAGGTGAGGTTACTGCATATCAGAATAGATCTTAAGGCTTTTTAGTGCTGGTTCTACAGCCAGATCACAACTGAGCCAACAGAGTCCAGGTTGTAAGGGGGCGACAGAGGAGGAGACAGTTGGATCCACTCCACGGACATGAGTTTGAGCAAACTCCAGGAGATGGTGAAGGACATGGAAACCTGGCATGCTGCAGTCCATGGGGTTGCAAAGGGTCAGACACAACTAAGTGATTTAACAACAGTAACCTCTGTTACACATGATAATTACAATTCTTAGTGGTTTGTGTTTGCTCATGTTTTATTTCAAACAAGGACACTTCACGAACCAGGACACCTGGTGTGGGTTTTTGTTTGATGGACTTTTCTAGACCTGCAGCTCTAGAAAAAAGTAACAGCTGGGGTAAGAAATGAATAAATAGCTTCTTAAGAACATGAACCTGTACCTTCAACACCCAGTGCACTATAGGTCTCTGATAAATGTTTGTTGAATTGAGTAGCTCTGTGGCTATCTATGCACAGGTTCTGAGTACCTGCCTTGTGCATACACACCTACATATGCACCCCCATTCTTCTAGGCCTTCCGTGTATTAACCTAGCTTCGGACTCATCACCAGGAAGTGATACACCTGAACTCTGAGATGTGCTTTAGTATTAAGCTCCTTGCATTCTACTGAGTGTCAGAAACAAAAACTAAACAAAAAGAAACACATTTAGAGCAGGTTCAAATCTGATGAAAAACTCATTGAACACATCATCCTTTAGAAACACAGTTAGCTCATAATTCAATCTCAGAAAGAAGCTTTCTTCTTTTTAAAAAATTCATTGTTTCCTTCTAAGAATAGTATAACTTACTTTGTCTTCCTCCTGCCTTTGAGTCTAGGTAACTCACAGCTGAATATAATGATGAATTAAGTTAACAGGCCTACTCCTTTTCTTGTTGTTGTTTTTTCTCTTATTTTCCTATAGCCTCATCAGACATACTCCTATTTGGACACTATCGAGTTCTTCAAGCAAGCAACAGGAAAACACAGGAGAAACTACCCACTGAGCTTGAGAACAATTAGCGTCTGGAACTAAGTTGGTGATTGATCTCTCTTTTTCTTCAACTGACTTGTCTATTCAGTGTTGACTAAGAAAGACTGTGGCATTTTCTTTTTATTTTTTAAGGAAAAAATACAAACCATACCTGTAACTGAGAATGTAACCTGTTATACTTGACTATGAAGTCAACATTCTCAACCTTTACTTTAAAAGCAACAAGAAGGCTTCAGGTGTGGGTGGTAAGGCTGGTTGATGGCTGTGGGATCTGGGGCTTGGGCCAGAGTGCATGATTTGGAGAGGATTCTGGGCTCCAGAAAAGGTAAGAGGTGGAGACTCGGTGTTGGCTCCGGGCCTCCTACGTTTCGCTCTCTAGGCCAACCGGCTGAGGGTGCGCTCTGGGCCAGCCCTGCGCTGGGCTGGGCCACCTTCGGGGAGGAGGGCCCGGCCTCGGCGTCCGCAGGCGGGGCTCTGGCCGTCTGGGCAAGGTGCCGGGTGGGGGGAAGCGAGGCGCAAACGCCGAGAGCAAGGATATGGGATCAGCGTGAAACCGAGAGTCAGGCGCAGGAAGAGGCTGCCCCGGGCAAATCGGCAGTGGGGTTTCCCTGCCGTATCTCCTGCGACAGGTGCGAAGCATGAGGCGCGGCTCGGGGGCCTGGGTCTACTCACCGAGGTCGTTGTTGCTCATCATGGCGTTGGACGCCCGCAGCCGGGGCCCCTGCTGGGTGAAGTGGTAGCCGAATTTGAGGAGCGTGGCGTTTTTTTCCAACATGCTCACAATCTCCATTTCCACTTTGTTGCCCAAAGGCTGGCTCTTTGATTTAAAAAAAGAAAGAAAGGAAACACACACAGTCGCTTCCCGCTCACGTGTGAGGTCCCTAAATCTCTACCCGCGGGAAGCCTGCGCGCCGGGCGGGGTTTTGGCGCCTCCCTGCCCCCGCCCCCTCCACGAGCAGGCACCCGGAAGCCGGAAGTGCGGGGAAGTTGAAAGGTCAGGCAGCCAGGAGCCAATGAGCTGGGGTCCAAAGCCTGGGTGCTGAAGGCCGGGAAGACATCTTTCCGCCGCCCCTCAGCAGCCTCTTTGGACTGTCTGAGCAGGAAGGGCCTGCATGTCCTTTAGTCTCAAGGAGACTTAAAAACCCTGCAACCCAGGCTGTCCCTCATACTAGTTAAGTCACTGGCTGCGGTACTCTGGTGTCCAGGGTTTTTAAAACTCCCCAGGTGATTTCCAGGCAAGGTCAGGTTGGCTAACCAGTCCGTTAGACTAGAGATTTGTACATCTTTCCGATTTACAAATGAGGAAACAGGCCCAGGGAGGGAAGAGGGTTTGTCTAAGGTCACACAGAAAGTTGGGACAGCCAGAGTTAGCCTCCTAAAGCCTCACTCTAATCATGCTAACTCTCTACTCCCAGATCCACAGTGATCATCTGACAAAGATGAAAAGGAAGTAAAACATGACAATACACAGTGTCGGGAAGGATATGATGTGGACATTCACCCTTCTTGTTTGTAATAGTGGGAATAAAAGGGAAAAAAACATTCATCAAGAGGCAGTTTCTCAAATGAAAGACGGTTAAGCTTTACAGTAGAACATGGGCAGCTCAACAATAGCGATGGGACTCTTTGGCCCCAAGCCTGGACAGATGCTGTGACACAATATTCAGCAGACAAAGCCTAGTGACAAGATGGGTTGTACTTATTAATTTCCCACACACATACATATGCAAACGGATGGTGATGAGCTTGGGAGTTTGTTTTCTTTTTGTATTGTTTTGAGTTTTCTGTTACCATGTATAATAAGATATTAAAAAGTAAACATAATCTTAAAAGGGTTTACACAGAAGGAAGGCTAACATAGTATTATTTAATGATTAAAGACACTCCCCCTCATAACAAGAACAAAGCAAAGAAATGTCCACTTTCACCAACATTGTCTGGAGGACAATTAAGTAAGAAAAAGAAAGAAAAGTCACCATACAGAGAAGGAAGAAGCAAAACTATTTCTATTTGCAGGTGACACAGTACTGTATCTAGAAAACCCTAAGGAATCCACAAAAAGCAATTACTAGAGCTGATCACCACGTTCAGCAAGCTTGCAGGGTGTTTAAGATCACTATTCAAAACCCACCTGGGTTTCTACACACCAGCAATGAACAACCCCAAAGTGAAATTAAGGCAATAGTTTCATTTACAATAACATTAAAACACTTAGGAATAAATTCAATAAAGACACAAAGGCTTGCATGCTGAAAACTATAAACAGCATTGTACATTAAGGAGGACCTGAATAAATGTAAAAACACCCTATATTCATGGACCAGAAGACTTCGTACTGCTAAGAGGGCAATATTCCCAAATTGACCTGGAGAAGCAGCAACGAAGCACAGAAGCACCACCGACGACTCCCCAGGGCTGATAACTGCGGCCTTTAGTTGGGAGTTCACTGTTCCCCAGTGCCCTGTGCCCAACCTGTAGGGTCTCAGTTCATCCAATAAGCAGACAGGATAAGCCCTGCCTTCCCTGCAGCCTGGCGCTCAGGCCCTGCACAGTTCTGCCCTCACCTGCCTTTCCTCAGGCTGGTTACCCCGGGATGGAGAGTCTGGTACCTGATGCCTGATGCAGGCAGAGGTCTACTTCTCAAGGCTCCTGTGTCCTCTTGCCTCCACGTGGAATGCGCCTACCCTCCCTCACCTTCCTGCTGATGTGTCCCTGGTACTTTAATTTGTTGTTGTTCAGTCGCTGAGTCGTGTCCCACTCTTTGCGACCCCATGGACTGCAGCACACCAGGCTTCCCTGTCCTTCACCATCTCCCAGAGTTTGCTCAAACTCATGTCCATTGAGTCGGTGATGCCATCCAACCATCTCACCCTCTGTCATCCCCTTCTCCTCCCGCCTTCTTCTTTCCCAGCGTCAGTGCTTTAATAGCTACCAGAAACGCCCCTCCCTGACGAGGCCTTTCCCGATCTAACCCCTGAAAACCATCTTTCCCTACTTGCCACTCAAGCCTTGTTATGTTCCTCTCCACTCCCAGCCCAGTCAGTCTGCATTATCGGGTCACCTGTCTCCGTAACTGTCTCTCCCACTAGACCTGTGCTGTTCAGCAGAGCAGTCACCAGCTGCATGGGGCTCTTTCAATCTCTTTTTAATGACCTAACATTAGTTTCAGACATAACAATATAATGGTTTGGCATTCACACACACCGTGAATGGTTACTACACTAAGTCTGGTTAATGTCCGTCCCCATACCAGTCACATACATCGTTTCCTATTAGGAGAACTTTGAAGACTTCGTTTTGGCAGTTCCCTGGTGGTCCAGTGATTAGGATTCCGGATTTTCACTGCTGTGGCCCAGGTTCAGTCCCCGATGAGGGAACGGAGATCCCACAAGCCACACAACCAAAAAAAAAGTACTCTCTTAGAAACTTTAAAATATGCAATATAGTATTATCAGCTATAATCATCATGCTGTACATTACACCTCCATGCATTATTTATTAGTGGAAGTTTGTGCCTTTTGACATCTGTCACCCATTTCGCCCACCCCTTACCCGCTGCCTCTAGCAACCACCAGTCTGTTCTCTGTATCTATGAGCTTGGTTGGTTTTATCTTTTTTTTTCCATAGATTCCACAGATGAGAGGATATGGTATCTATATTTCTCTGTATTCACTTCACGCAATATCCTCCAGGCCCATCCACACTGTCACTAATGGCAAAAATTCATTCTTTTTATGACTAAATAATATCCCATTGGATATACCACATTTACTTTATCTATTCACCCAGCAATGAACACTTTGGTTGTTTCCATGTTTTGGCTATTGTAAATACTGGTGTAATGAATAGGGATACATATCTTTTCAAATTAGTGTTTTAATTTTCTTTGGATAAATTGCTGAAATTGCTGGATCGTATGATAGTTCTACTTTTAATTTTTTGAAGAACAGCCATACTATTTTCCATAGTGGCTGCACCAACTGTAATTACCACCAATGGTGCCTAGGGGTTCCCTTTCTCCATATCCTCGTCAACACTTATTAATTCTTGTCTTTCTGATAATAGCCATTCTAACAGGTGTGAGGTGATAGCTCATTGTGGTTTGATTTGTATTTCCCTGATGATTAGTGATTTTGTGCAACTTTTTATGTACCTGTTTGTCATCTGTATGTCTTTTATGGGAAACTATCTGTTCAGATTCTCTGCCCATTTTTGATTGATTTTTTAAAAATTTAAATAAATAAAATTTATATGGAATCTAAAAAAAAACAAATGAATATATATAGTAAAATAGAAACAGGCTCACAGATACAGAAAACTAACTAGTGGCTACCAGAGGGGTTAGAGAAGTGGGGAGTGGCAGTATACAGAGAGGGGGTTGAAAGCTACAAACCACCACGTATGAACTAGATAAGCAACAAGGACATCTTGTAGAGCATAGGGAATTACAAACATTATCTTGTAATAACTTATAATGGAGTGTAATCTGTAAAAATACTGAATCACAGTACATCTGAAACTATAATATTGTAAAGCAACTATACTTGAATTGAGTTGAATAAAGTTTTAAATTCAGTTCCTCAGTTGCATTCAAGTGTGCAAGAGCCACTAGCCAGTGGCTTCCATCTTGGTGCAGATACAGAACACTTCTATCAACACAAAATTCTGTTGGATGGTTGCTCACCCAGACCGTGAGCCCTTAGAGAGCACATAGCAGTCTGTATCTCCAGGGCAAGGGCAAGGCACTGAGCTGGACGGAAAAAACAGGAACATGATCAGCGCGTGGCAACTTGGGGAGGTTGGGAAGATACACCAGCCCAATGTCCAGAAGGACAGGTGTGGAACTGCGGTTGAGACTCTTGATAGAGAGCTCCTCCCAGGTATCCTGAGCTCACTGGAGCTTGTGTGGGTTCAGACAGAGCCGGAACTGCTGACTGGGGCAGGCAGAGGGAGGACGGTAAGAGTCCACCAGCCCATCTGGCGAGGCTTCTGACAGTGCTGGGAGGGCTCAGGCTGTCCTCGAAGGACCCAGCACCGTCCCGGGCTCTGGCCGGCTCGGCCTGGCAGATGATTCAGACTGTCTGAGACCCGGTAAGGAGCCATCATGTCCCCTGCCCCCCCACTAAGCAGGAAACCTGGCCTGTCCTTGCTGTCACCTGTCAGCAAGCTCTGCTAGAAAGCAAGACGGACTAGTCTCGAAAGCACCAGGGTCCCCTGAGCGGAGGGACTGCCACTGACCACAGGGGCCGCTTCGGCAAAGCTGGCACATCGTGCCGCCTGGTCTAGAGCACGAAGCACTCAGATGCAAACTGCCCCATTCGACTGCCCTCCTTCCCTGGGAGGTTGGCAGGGCAGGCAAGAAGAGGCAACCCCGGGCTTGGAGATGAGTAAACTGAGCCCGTGTGCATATGGGAGCCAGGCTGTGCTTCCTCTGCTTAAATGAGAGCCAAGGCTAGAGCTGAGGCTGGAGCTGGAAGGACTTCAGAGGATGCTCCAGCACCACCTTCTCTGACAGCCCTGGAATACATGCAGACATGTCAGGTGTGAGCCAGAGGGTACATTAGATAATCACAGCCTGCCTGCCTGAAGTGTTAATCTCTGACCCAAACCACATTTTCACATTAAAATAGAAAATGTGCATACGTCTTAAGAAGCTTCCTACTTACTAGCTTCGCAAGCCCTTCCTTTCTCCAGGGACTCTGAGCCTAGAATAACCTCAATCATTTCATAGATGAGAGAGGCGGCCTTGCAGACAGAGTCAGGACTAAAACTCTGGTCTCTTATTATCTAGTGATCATTATGTCCTAGGCATGGCATAAGCACTTTACATAAGCTAAGTCAATTTCTCTTCCCTATAAACCAATGGAATATGTAGTATTCTTATAACTTTCATCTTATAAACAAGAGACATGATAAGCAGAGATATTAAGAAATGTCCCTCCAATCACAGAGCTAGTCAGTTGCAGAAAGGATTTGCACAGTTTACTCCGAGCTGTGCTAGTTCCCACTTCAGTCAAGTGCCTCTGAAAGAGCTTGGCTCAGCGTGCAGATTGCCATCTACCCATCCACAGTGTCTGGTGAGCAAGTGAACTACTCGTCCCTGGGGACGAGATGGCAGACGGCATCCTGTAAGGGTCTCCTAGATGTTGTTGGGGGAGGCTTAGGCTCCATGACCTTTAAGGCCTCCAGAGCCTGCATTGAGTCTATCACTAGCTTGCTTGGGAGGGCATAAAAAATTAAGAGGTGACCTTGACAGTGTGTATGAGACAATTAGGAGCCTCTTGTGGGGAGACTGAAGTGGAGCAGCAGACTCTGGCAGGGCCAGGGAGAAGGGGTTGGGAAGAACTCTTGCTCCACTTCAGACATGCTTGAAAATTAAATAAATCACTTGTGAGTATGTATAATCTCATTACTAACAATTCTAATGATACTAAAGCAGATGCAGTAAATTAAAAGTCTCCCTTCACATCATTTATCCTCGGTCCTACCCACTTCCCACAGAAGAAACCACCATGGCAAACAGGATGTGTTCCTATGGATTTTTTCTTTCTATGCAATATGTAACAAAAATATACAGATTTTTCTTATTTTTCATTTTTTTCCCCTAATGGATTCATACTGTACTTATTGTTCTGTAACTTATCTCTTTCATTTAATGTTTTCTGGACTCTTTCCAGGTCAGCACATGGAGAACTACCTCATCCCTTCTAACTGCTTCATGGGATGCCCGAGCAGAGACAGATAATTGCATGTGCTTCCTGTTTTCCCTGTCACACACGATGCAGGAGTGGGCTTTGCTGGAGAGGGAGGGGGATTCTTCAGGCTGGATGTGGAGACGCAGTGTTGGTGGGTTAAAAAGATAGGCATATTTTGAATTAAACGTGTGACGGCCCTGCCCGATGGACACCAGCACTGATGTGCCCTTCAGGAGGGCATGCCACCTCCTGCCCCCTCAGCCTTTACTCTGGCAGTGTGTTATCAATCTGAGGAGCAGATGATCAGATTCCCCACTTAATGAAACAACCATCCAACAACGCAGGTGCAGCTGAGCTGTGACCTGGAGCTGGAGAGAGGTGCCATGGACACCGAGAAGCTCACCAAATACATTTCACAGGGCCAGTTATGGCCTTTTCTTTAATCCAGAAAATACGGACAACTGAGGACGCTTGAAAAAACAACAGAAAGGAGCCTTGGGAATTGTTGAATCCGACTTCAGAGTCCCGGATCCTGGCTGATATTGACATTCCCTCCTTTATTACAGCTCCCAGATGGTTCTGTTCCACTTCCACACCCCCTGGGGACGGCAGTACACCATTCCTTGAGGTGCCTACTCCATCCTTGGGTTGCTCTGCTGGTTAGAAAGGCCTTTCTGGTCAAACTGCAGCAATGATTCTCACTCTGCCAATTAAAACATGCCTGCGGACTGCCCTGATGGTCCAGTGGTTAAGAATTAGCCCGCCATTGCAGGGGACACGGGTTTGATCCCTGGTCTGGGAAGATGCTGCAGAGCAACTAAGCCCACGTATGCAGTTAGTGAGCCAGGGCGGTCCAAAGCCCGTGCTCCACAGCAAGAGAAGACACTGCAGCGAGAAGCCCTCACACCGCAGTGAAGAGGAGCCCGAGCACAGCGACAAGGACCCAGTGCGGCCAAAATAAGAAAGCCTGCGAGCTCCTTGACACTCCTCCCTTCAAAAGGCAGAGCCTCATTCCTCTCCCCCTGAGGGTGGTTTTGCTTAGGGACTCACTTCTAGCAGGCAGAACATGGCAGAAGTGACTGTGCAACTTCCAAGGTTGGTTCATAAAAGGCATCTTTGGCTGGGCGTTCTTCTTCCCCTGCCTTGGATCGCTAGCTCAGGGAGAAGCTCGCTGCCATGCCATGAGGAACTCAAGCAGCCCTGTGGAGAGGTCCACATGGCAAGTAGCTGAGGTTTCCTGCCAACAGCCATGGAAGAAGCCACTTGGAAGCGGTTCCTCCAGCACTGTCAAGCCTTCAGACTTGGTCAAGCCTTGACTGTAATCTCATTAGAGATTGGGCTAGATCTATGCAGTTAAACTGCTTCTGGATTCCTGACTCAGACACTGTGAGCTAAATGCACGTTCATATTGTTTTAAGTGGCTCAGTTTTGGGGGGGGAAGGGAGCATTCTCTGTTACACAGCTGTAGACAGCTGATAGACTCACAGACAATGTTGACCAAAAAAAAGCCAGACCCAGAAAGATTCCATTTAAGTGAAGTTTAAGAACAGGCAAAACTCGCCTCTGATGACAGGAATTAGAATATTCATGCATTTGCAGGGTGCTGATTGGCAAAGGGGCTGGAGGGAGCTTGCTGGGGTGCTGGAAGTGTTCCACATCTTGAACTTGGTGGTGATCACACAGCTACACATAAATACGTAAATCCACTGAGTTGTCTACTCAAGATGCATTTGCTTCACTATATATAAGTTAACGTCAATAAAAAATAAACAAGTAGGAAAGGAAGAGAGGGTCTCAGAGAGAAAAAGAAAGTGGTTAAAAGTTGTTCCTTGCATGAGCTAGAATCTCTCGGATGTCCTCCCCACCACTGACTGGGCCTAATTAACAACAGAAACATCTCCCCCCTTGACTGAGGAGAGACTGTATGTCAGGTATATGAGTCATAGGCCTATTAGGCAAGTGTGAGTATTATTCCCATTTTGCACGTAAGGAAACTGAGGCATGGATATGGACTTTCCCCCGTTACCCAGAAAGAACATGACACAGCTGGGGCTTAGCCAGGACTCGATCCCTTGTTTGACTTCAAACGTCAGAGATCTGAAGCCAGGGAGCCCCTGGGTCAGGCCGTCTCCTGCCTAGCTTTTCCAAACAGAGTACAGCCTGCAGTGGGGACCTGACATGGTGTGGGATGGTCACTGTCCCAAATCTTTATTCTGGTTTATTCTGATCTGCACAGGAAAAGGGTTTTCTCTATCATTTCCACTGACTTCATCTCATCTTTCCCTTAGAGTGAGGTCAGTAAAAGAACATAATTGACATTTAAAGGAAGGGACAGTGACACATGCCTGTCCTCTCAAGGAGGCTGAATACTTCCAGACTGAATTACTTCAATACAAAACGAGACCGCAGACTCACAAACCATGCACAGACGGAGACCTGCTACTTAGAAGCTAAAACTATAAGGAACAAAATAAAACACAGTTGGTCTTGCTCTCTTGGTTTTCAAGAGTGTGTTTTCCTTGTATCTTGCAACACCCAAAGCTATATTCAGCCTCATTTAAAAAGCTGCCCTGAGTGTGGAATCTAAAATTAATGGGTGTCACCATTTGTGAAAACCTTCAGGATCCTATTCTAGCATAGCTTTTGTTTTCTAAATTTACTTCCACTAGGAAAACAATCCAATCTGGAAAAACAAGAAAACATGATCCACTCCCTTTAGCTTCTTTTCAAAATATTAAGCACATTCTCGCTGACAAATATTGGAATGAAACATGAGACACCCAGCGAAATCCCCCTAGATTTTGCACATATCTTCATGTGGAGAGGGAGCCTATTTTCAGGCCTCGTCTCTGCTAAGGGGCGGGGAGTGTCCCATGCCGCAAGTGTCCTGGGGAGGGCCTGCTGGAGGGAGCTCCGTGGGAGAGGAAAGTGGATCAAGAGGGGCGAAGAGCCGCCGCTTGGGACATGGCTGGCTCGGGACGGACGGGCCTGCAGGCACCCCGTGTGTCCTACCTGCCTCCTGGGTGCTGGGAGGGTCTTTCCTGTCTGCTCATAAATGCAGCCTGTTTGGAAGCTGGGTGCTTCACTTCCAGCCCAGTTCTGAGCCTAACTTGATTCGTGACATTGGGCATGTCCCATCGCTTCTCAAACCCTTGGTATCCCCATCTGCCAAAGGGGGGCTGGGCTAGATACGTCTCAGCGCCCTCAGCTGCAGTCGGCCCCCTGCCCTCCCGCGTGCCCAGCCTCATCACCGTCCAGGGTGACTCCAGGCAGCAAGAGCGCGGAAGGAAAAGAGGGTCTGGCTGAGTCAGCAAGCAGCCTCAGAGTCCTATCCTGTCTGCGTCCTGCGAGGCTCTGTGACACCCTGGGCAGAACTCCCCGAGTCCCTCTCCTTGGCCGTATAAGGAGAAGGGAGGACTCTGACACAGGTTACAGGCACAGGGCCGAGGAGAAAGCTGTGGCCTCTGGGGACCTCGGTGACTAACAAGAAGGGGGAATAAATCCAACACCACTCATCACCTCCTCTTGGCCACCCTCCCCCAGAGCCCATGCCTCCCGGGGCTCTGAGAGAGGCATGGGTGGCCTTCCCCGAGCCCGAACCAGCAGAGCCCCCTCCTCGAGACCTGTTTCAGCCCCCCACTCCCCCACCAGGCCTCAGCCCAGTCTCCAGACTCAGGCTCCCAGGAGCACCTCCCCACAGGCCCCCTGCATGCGGGTGGTCACAGCACCCTCTGGTCTCCAAGCCCTGATGCCCGCTTCATGCCCCCAACCCTCTCCCATCCAGCCGGGAACCATCTTTGCAGAGCATGACAGTGAGGGGTGCTGATGATAGCCCGCAGCCCACTTCCCCTCGAACTACCTGCTCCCAGCCCTTTGGGGTCCCCCCAGCTTCCTTTCTGGCTTTCTTCAGGTGGTCCCGTTAGTCGATTCTGAATTGACTCCACAGCCATCCTCTTTCCTTCTCTTTGTTCACGTGGTCCCCTACCCCGGGGATGCCACGGCCTCCCCTTCACCCTCTGACATACTGTCTACCCTAGGGTTTATTCTCAAATCCCACCTCCTCCAAGAAGCCCTCCCTGATGCCTGCTCTTGACTGAAAATTTTCCCCACAGTACCCCACTGTGTGTGGCTTGCTAGAGCACCTGACTGGATGATCAACTGTACACTTGTCTGTCATCTCATCCAGTGTGGAATCTCGAGAGGACAGAGCCAGTATTCACACACAGAGCCCAGCACAGCCCTGGGTCCCGCAGGCACTTACTAAACCCCGAGATAAAACAACAGGAAACACTCCTAGGATGGGGTGGGAGCAGGTGGTGACCAGACAAGGGGAAGGGACAGCTGAGAAGAACCAAGACCTGCCCAAAACTACAGGAGATTCAAGAACCCAGACAGGCATGACTCATGGACTTTAGAGTCACATAGACCTGGATTCTAACCTTGCCTCTCTTACTTCCTGTATGACCTCAGGCAGGTTACCTAGCCTGCCTGGGCCTCAGTTTCCTCATCCACAATACTACAGTAGGCTGTGACATCCACTCAGAGAGTCTTTGCCAGCATTAAATGAGATAATGGATACATGGTACCTGCTCAGTACAATAACTCTTAGAAAAATGTGTGAACTCCCTAGGTCACCTTCAGAGTAAACATAAAAGTGGACAACTTCATAGTATTCACCTCCTAGCTCCTTAGAAGGAGAGATTTGTATTATCCCCATTTTACAAATGAGGAAACTGAGGCTCAGGGAGGTGAACGTCCGTGCACAGATGTTTAGCCGGGGTGGGGGGGATGGTCGGCACGGGCTCTGTCTCCGGGGGGAGCACTGGGAGGCGAGTGGGCAGCTTGCTCTCTGTAAGCTGCAACCACAAGGCCCTGAAGCCGGTGCTCTGGTCATCTTTGGCCGACATTCTGCCCCAGGAATCAGGTTTCAGCTGACGCTGGGTAGATCCTGACTCCCTGCCGGGGTAGGCCTGGCGTCACATGAGTAGCCAATCCCAGGGCTTGGCCTAAGGCTACTGCCAAGCCTGTTACATGCCTTTGTTCCATCTGATCTGCCCCCTCTGCCTGCAATAGAGCAGGGTCAGCAATGGAAGAAAGGATGGAAGCAATGGGGGCCGGGAATGGGTGCTACAGCAGGCTACTGTCATGTGAGAGACGGAAAGAATTTAATGCAGCAAATTCACATGACACGGCTGCGGCAGGCTCATGCGGCCTCTCTTTATGAATTAGAGAAAAGTGCCTTCTCCGGATGAATAAAGCCCTGTACGAAGTTTTAAAGAGTAGATTATGAGTTGGGTTTTGTCCCCTATCTCCTCATTGTACAGTGAACAACACATACAACCATCCAGGGCAGCCCTGCTTATCAGGTGCCACTGCAGGACCAAGTCCTGAGCTGGGAATTGGGATACGGAGATGACTTGGACACAGCCCCGCTTCCCCGCTCACAAGGAAGCCAAGTGCTAGGAGAACCAGGGAAACAGCGCTTAAACTTTCTCTGCGGGGAGGCTCAGAGGCCCTGTGGCAGACTGAAGGGAGAAAGCAGTTATATGCTGGCTCTTGGCGGGGAAAAAAAGGTTGGATTTGTAGTGTTTGCCAATTTCCGCAGTGTAAATGCTCTCACTAGGAGTGACTTCACGGCACCAGTATGCCATCACTCAAGTGGAGTCGGGAAGGAAGCTATACAGTTAGCTCCAGCAGGCTGGTTCAGGCTGGCTCTGGAACCACTGGGAGAAGGAGAGGCTACAACCAAATCCAGAAGGAAGAGGAGGATTTCTCTAGGCAGAGAGGAGGTCAGAGCAGGGGAGGACGTTCCTCGGGAGAGAAAAGTATAGCTCTAAGTCATGGAGCCATGAAAGTAAGTAGGGAGCAAACTGTGAAGAGTTGTGAAGGTTTAAGATTGGGAGGAGTGTCAGCGTGTCATGTCCGATTCTTTTTGATGCTATGAACTGTAGTTTGCCAGGCTCCTCTGTCCATGGAATTCTCCAGGCTAGAATACTGGAATGGGTAGACATTCTCTTCACCCGGGTATCTTCCCAACCCAGGGATCGAACCTGGGTATCCCACGTTGCAGGCAGATTCTTTACCATCTGAGCCGCCAGGGAAGGGACTGCCAAAGCCTTCTGGAAGCTGGTAATGCTTAACCTCTCGACAGACGTTACCTGCCTATATGAGTCATTAAGCTGTGCATTTAACTTCTATGCACGTTTCTGTATATCTGTAGTATTTTTTTTAATGAGGATATAAAGTAGAGATAATCTCACTCAGGGACAACCACTGTATACAATTTTGTTATATTTCATCCAATCGTTTTTCTGTACACACATTTACATGACCCTTCAGCAAACACCTTCATGTAGGGAAAAAAAGCAGGCTGTCTATCAGACCATAAAGAAGAAAGCATTTTAGCACGAGAAGCAACACAGTGTACTGGAAAAGAGTGGGCTTCAGGGTCAGAGACCTGCATTCAAATCCTGCTTCTGAAAGTGCTCACTTGGCAGCCCTGAGAAAGCTGCTAGCCTTCAGCTTCTCTGAGCCGCTTTCTTTTCTGAAAACTGAGACTGTAACAGTCACATACTGCAGGGCAGCTGGGAGGATCAGAGATGATGTGTATCGGGTGCACGGCACATGGCCTGGCCCACGGGAACCCGCAATACATGCAACAGACATGATACTGCTATCAGTATCATCTTAGAAGGTTAGAGCTGAAATGGTTGCCCTGAAAATAAATGACTGAACTACGGAAGTTATAGAGAAATGATAACCCTGTAAGGAAAAAGGCAAACGAGAATTTACCCAGAGAATAACTTTGATGGTAAGGAGACTCAAACGCCCACTGAGTGGTGGGGTGTGGGGGGGTGATGGATAAAAATGGTGTCGTTTTGCCCAGTGAGGAAGGCTCCAGTGGTTTATAAGATCTGTGCAGCGGATATGCCCTGTATGCTGCCGAGAACAGAATTAAACTCAGCAAACAGGACTTACAGGGAGCTGACTTCTACTGGATCTAAGGAAGGATATCCTCACTAAGAATGAAAGGGGTGATCTCAATAAAGAGTGAGCCTCCCATCCTTAGGGGTACCCAGGCAGAAGCTGGCGGAGCACTTGGTGGGGATGATGAAGAAGGAACTGTGAGCATGGTAGAGGGGATGGACTGGACGACCTTGGAGGACTCTTTAAAGCTGGGCTCTGGAGCTTTCATAAGCAGCCCCATCTGCTCTGACCAGTCTGTACGGCAGCAAATGAGAGAGTGCAGAACCGCAAGCATCAAGTGAAGGACACAGGGAGGCCCTTGCCCATCCCACCTGGTTATCGATCTTCAGCTCCACCAGAGAAGTGTTGAACGGAAGTGCTTCCACCAAGCGCAGGATCCCGGCTCCGGAAATGAAGTTGGATTCCACGTTCAGCGTCTTCAATGCCTTGTTCACCTTGAGCATCTCGGCAAGGGCCTTGAGCCATAGGAGAAAAGGTAGGGTACCCATGAATGATCTGATTAAGGCTGGAACCCCTGTGGGTAGAACCTAAAATACTGGGGGAGCCTTGCTGGGAGTGAGAGTCCCTCACACACAGTCAGGGACCAGCAAGAAGGTCTCAGCATCCTTCACCAAGCACCGTCCTGCGTCTCTGCTCCCCTCTGGCTTGCTGTGGCTCCAAACCCCAGCTGGAGAGTTTCAGCTCCGTAACCTGCATCCAAACCTTCTATTACCTTCTTCCTCCTCCCTGATCAGCCTCAACTCCAGCTTTCCCTCTTGGTGGTGTTACTTTCAGTCCCGCCCAGCCCCGGCACCCAGCGCTCTCCCTCCCCTATGCCTTTCCTCATCCTTCCCCACCGCCTGGAACGCCCTTCCTTTCTGCTTCACTCCTCCAAACCCTGCCCATCCTCCCAGGCCATTCTCGATTCCCCTTTCTCTAAAAGTCTTTCCCCCTAGCTTGCTGTGCCTGCCCTCTTGAACCTCACAGACTTTATCCATAACCTCCCTCATGGACCTTGTGTTCCTGTGTTCAGAGTTGTTTTCATAGCGGTTTTGTCTCCTCCATTAGCCGATATGCTGTTGGTGGGCTGTTGGTGCACCTCATTCACCCCAAGGGAGCCTCCCACCCACACAGTGCTCAGGACACAGTAGGTCCTCAGCCACTGGTCACTAGACTAGGGGAGTCCCAAGTTCCCTATATGCTTTCAACTTGTCTTTTCTGTGTCCCTGTTGGAATTCCATGGAGTTGTGAACAGCAGAGAGGGGAGCCTGGGAAGCCATCCCGCTGGGCAGGTGACCAGCGCAAACCGGAAGACAGGAGCTTGGGTGGCCCCAGCACGTTGGAGGACTCCAGCCAGGGGGTGTAGATGACAATCAGAGCCTCTGGAGGAAATGAAGTAATTAGCAGGTGGTGGAAACGATGTGTCATGGAGGAAAGGAGACACCAGCAGCTGATGAGCCAGGATGTAAGATCAGTGGGTCCTGGTTGTCTGAAATGACGATCTGGTCCAGGAATGCCCTTTCCATTGGCCCTGCCTGCTGAAGCCTTCGCAAGGCTCAGCTCCTAGGATGCCTTCAGAACCCACACCCTCAGCTCCCCTGCTTTCACGTGCCCCGGGATGACAAGTCAGCTTCCTCTCCAGCCCTGCGAAGGTCGGACCCTCCTGTGGGGAGGGACCCAGTCTGTGCCCACCCACACCATCCCTCTTGCTCCCCAGGAAAGGTGTGGCCTGATAATCAAAATACTTGACAGCTAGTATGTAAGTGTACCAGGCTGATCCAAGTAGACATACTAGTGACTGAGCTGGTCCTATAGACAGTGTCAGACCTGGTGTCAACTCTGTCTGCTGGACCAGAGTAAAGAAGTGGGCAGGAGAAGAGCTGGGGCCAGCAGTGCGGACACTAAGGGAGCTCTGGGAGCTTGTTCGCAGTCGTCCCAGAAGTATTTTCATCTTCAACAATGGGCCTCCTGGTGTGAAGGGGATGACATCAGCTGTTGATCTGGCACAGGGTCAATTCCCCGTAAATATTTGTGGAGTGGAGCTGGCTGCCAGCACAGATGGGCTTGGTTTCTGATCCAGTGACAGCAGTGGACAGAGCATGTGACTTTGCCAGCTGTGTCTCTGTGGGCAAATTCAGGATCCATGGGAGATATCCTGAGGTCAGAGAACATCTAACCAGAGGTTCTCCACTGGCAGCAGTGAGAGACTATGAGCTATTTCTATCATTTCAAAAACAACCAAGGAAATGTCCTGTGTATTTTAAAAATGAGAAAATAATTGATTGCTATGAATGGACTTCAAAGTAAGGAAATTTATCAGCATAAAGAAGGATAGCATGGGGTCAATTATCCAAGAAGACATACAATCCTTAATGAGAATGTGCCTAACAACAGAGCATCAAACTATATGAGGCAAAAACTAATAGAATTGCAAAGAGAGAGAGAGATGAATCCACTGTCATAGCTGGAGACTTCCATACACCTCTACGGATTGGACAGCTCTAGCAGGTCAAAGACCAGGAAAAGACGTAACTGAACACAACACCACCATCAATCAACTAGAGATAATTGACGTCTATAGACTATTTCATCCAACAAGAGCAGAACGTACATTCTTCTCGTGCACATTGGAACATTCACCAAAACAGGCCACATTCTGGGCCGTAAAACACACTATAACAAATTTAAAAGAACAGAAATCATACAATGTCTGTTCTCAGACCATAATGAATCAAACTAGAAATTCAATAACAAAAAGATAAGTAGAAAACTCTCCTAATACATGGAGATTAAGCAAAACACTTCTAAATAACACATGGATCAAAGAAGAAATCTCAAGATAAATTAAAAAGTATTTTGAATTATGACCAAGTGGGATATTCCATCACATCAACAAGCTAAAAGAGAAAAATCAGTCATTTCAATAGATGCAAAATAAGCATTTGACAAAATTCAACATCCATGCATGATAAAAAGTCTCAGTGAACTAGGAACAGAGAGCAATTTCCTCAAATTGATAAAGATTATCTACAAAAAAATCCCTACCGTTAGCTTCATACTTAGTGGTAAGAAATTTGAAACTATTTCTAAGATTAGGTACAAGGCAAAGATGTCACCTCTCAGCCCTCTTTTTCAACATTGTAACCGAAGTTCTGTCCAATGCACTAAGGCAAGAAAAGGAAATAAAAAGCATATAGATTGGATTGGGAAGATGAAATAAAACTGTCTTTGTTTGCAAAGATGAGATGATTGGATGGTATCACCAATTCGATGGACATGAGTTGGACAAGCTCAGGAGTTGTGATGGACAGGGAAGCCTGGCATGCTATAGTCCATGGGATTGCCAAGAGTCAGACACAATTGAGCGACTGAACTGCACTTGTTTGCAAATGACATTATTGGTTACACAGAAAATACAAAAGAACCGACAAAGAAAACTCCTGGAACTAATAAGCAATTATAGCAAGGTTGTAGGATATGGTTAATAAAGAAAAGTCAGCTGATTTCCCATAGATAGCAATGAACAAGCAGAATTTAAAATTTAACGTAAATGCCATTTACGTTAGCACTCCAAACAATGAAATACTTAGGTATAAAGCTAACAAAATATATACAAGATCTATATGAGCTCAACTACAAAGCTCTGTTGTATGAAATCAAAGAACTAAATAAATGGAGATATATTCCATATTCATGTACAAGAAAACTCAATATTGTCAAGACATCAGTTCTTCACATTTTGATATAGATTAAATGCAATCCCAATTGAAATCCCAGCAAGTTATTTTGTGGATATCAACAAAACTGATTGCTACTAAATAATTATCATGGCTGGTAGGCTAATTCATGTACCTTTTAACCTGTTATTAGTATTGTAGTCATCATACTGTACTGTTATCCTCTATCTGTCTACATGGACCATTACGTTCATGAAAGTGGGAGCTACGACTATCTTGGTCACAGTTGTATTCTCAGAGCCTAATTCAGTGCTGGGCATAAACACTCCATAAATATGCACTGAATATTTTTAAAAAAGGAATTGATGGCAACTTTATAATAAGTACAATTTAATCTAATCAGAGATCAAATTTCCAACATCCATTGGATTTTAGAAAGAGCAAGAGAATTCCAAAAAAATATCTACTCTGCTTTACTGATTATGCTAAAGCCTTTGACTGTGTGGATAACAAACTGTGGAAAATTCTTCAAGAGGTGGGAATACCAGACCACCTGACCTGCCTCCTGAGAAATCTGTATGCAGGACAAGAAGCAACAGTTAGAACCAGACATGGAACAACTGACAGTTCTAAATTGGGAAAGGAGTTCATCAAGGCTATATATTGTCACTCTGCTTAGTTAACTTATATGCAGAGAACATCATGAGAAACACTGGGCTGGAAGAAGCACAAGCTGGAAGCAAGACTGCGGGGAGAAATATCAATAACCTCAGATATGCAGATGACACCATTCTTATGGCAGAAAGTGAAGAGGAACTAAAGGGCTCTTAATGAAAGTGAAAGAGGAGAGTGAAAAAGTTGGCTTAAAGCTCAACATTCAAAAAGCGAAGATCATGGCATCCAGTCCCATCACTTCATGGCAAATAGATAGGGAAACAGTGGAAACAGTGACAGGCTTTATTTTTGAGGGCTCCAAAGTCACTGGAGAGGTGACTGCAACCATGAAATTAAAAGATGCTTGCTCCTTGGGAGAAAAGT
This sequence comes from Muntiacus reevesi, assembly GCF_963930625.1. Lineage (NCBI taxonomy): Eukaryota > Metazoa > Chordata > Mammalia > Artiodactyla > Cervidae > Muntiacus > Muntiacus reevesi. The sequence continues at coordinate 58,572,410 of NC_089265.1, read as the reverse complement.
TATGACCAACCTAGACAGCATATTAAACAGCAGAGACATTACTTTGCTGACAAAGGTCCATCTAGTCAAAGCTATGGTTCCTCCAGTAGTCATGTATGGATATGAGAGTTGGACTATAAAGAAAGCTGAGCGCTGAAGAACTGATGCTTTTGAACTGTGGTGTTGGAGAAGACTCCTGAGAGTCCCTTGGACTGCAAGGAGATCAAACCAGTCCATCCTAAAGGAGATCAGTCCTGAATATTTATTGGAAAGACTGATGCTGAAGTTGAAACCCCAATACTTTGGCCACCTGATGCGAAGAACTGACTGATTGGAAAAGACCCTGATGCTGGGAAAGATTGAAGGCAGGAAGAGAAGGGGACAACAGAGGACTCGATGGACATGAGTTTGAGCAGGCTCCGGGAGTTGGTGATGGACAGGGAAGCCTGGCATGCTGCAGTCCAAGGGGTCGCAAAGAGTCAGACATGACTGAGCGACTGAACTGAACTGGATCTAATCAGAAATATTTTTCAGACACAGGAAAAATCAAATAAAATTGATCATTGGGAACCACCAGTGAAGATAATAGTTTTAGATACGGAGAAACTGAGGACCAAGCAGGGGCAGACCCTTGTCTACGCAGAGTGGAGACAGAAATCCAACTTTAAGGTCCGTGTGACTTGCATCCCAACCTCAACTCCACTTCTTGCTTGCTGTGAAACTTTGGAGAAAGCAGGTTGTCTGAGCTCCCTCTACCCCGAGTTCTTCATCTGTAATCTGGGGGCTCTGCACCTCTGGGATCAGGGATGATGGTGGAGGTTAATTAGGATAATGTACAGACGGTGCCTGGCTAATGGCTGTTCTGTCCACATTCCCTCCTGGCTCCTTGCCCTGTGCCTTTCACCACATCACACCTCGCCACACAGGACTTTCCATCGGTGGCACGTGGCCAGTCCTGGGGCCACAAATGTCAACTTTCCTGTTTCTATGCCTCCCACTCTCAATGCAACAGAACAGACAGGTACGTACAAATGCCACAGGGTCATTGCTCCGTGTTCCCACTATGCTGAACTTCTTCACGTACGCGTTCTCTTTGAGGGCTTCTGCATACGCCTTGAGAGTGGGTATAGGGATGTTCTGCAGAGAGAAAGACAAGCAGTGACCAGCAGCCCTCCCAGGGGCAGGCCGGGCAGAGAGATGGGGCAGTAATTCTCTCACAACCTGATGCAGCTTGATGCCCAGCACGTCTCTGAACAAAGAGCTGAAAGGGCAAAGGGTTCTTGCTTTGCCCCAGATGGCTGAGATTTGGGGAGAACTTTCTGGTAAGCAATTGAGAAAGTCCTCCCTGAACATTTCAGATAGCACCTGCAGTTTTCTCTTTGTACACGCAGAGACCGGAGGAGCAGAAAACATCAAGGCAAAGCTGCAGGAGGGTGTTGTGTGTGCAACGGGCGATGTTTCTGACTTGCTATGTGACTCTGGGGAAGTCTCTGCCCATCTCTGAGTTTGTTCCCATAAACTAAGGTGGGGCCTTAGATAATCTTTAAGAGACATCCGCCCCAGAGGGTCTCAGCCCTACCACACATTGGAGGTGCTAGGGAACTTTCATAAAATGCTGATGCTCATGCCTACCCTGGACCAGTAAAATCAGAATCTCTGTGGGAAGAGGGACTGGGCATTGGCATTTATTATTATTTTAATCTCAAGTGAAAACCACTGACCTAGTCCAACTGCCTCACATGCGGAGGGGAAACAAGCCTGAAAAGGGTGAGCCCTTGCCTGAGCCCCCATGGGGAAGGCACAGGGCCGTGGCCAGGTCCCCCCATCCCGCACTTCTCTGAGCCCATAGATCTTGCCAAGGTGCACAGTTCTGAATTGTGCCAGTGTCTCCCACGGCACATGGCAGACAGCGGAGGCACCCAAGGGAGCTCGCGTTTCAGAGCGTCACTTTAGCCCCCGTGGGAGTGGAGCGCAGGTGGAGCAGACACTGCAGGCGCAGGTTTCCAATCTGATCATGCCATGAGGCTGGCAGCTATTCCGAAGAAAGCGGAGAAGAAAGGAAAAAGGAGCTGGGAAGTGAGGGGCCCACTTCTTATCTTACATCCACACCCCCTGAGAGCTAATCTCTCTGGCTCCCCGGCTGAGCAGGTGAGCGGGCAGCTGGGCCTGCTTCTGCATTCCTCCCACAGCCTGGCCACCCGTCCCCGCTCTGCCTGCTGGTCACACAGGAAGGGCCCAGAGAGATGTGGGCCAACAGCCTAGAGTGTGTCTTTGGACACTGGGCAAATGGTTCCCACTTAGGGTTGCAGAATGAGGCTGAATACATGCATGAGACACAGGTTCGGGGTTAGGCCCCTCCCCAGGCCTGGGTTACCCCACGAACCCGGTGGGCGCCAGGCTTTTCCAGCCTTGAGATCCCATGCAGCCACCTGTGTCTGACTCATGATTTATCTCTGAGAAGCCCTCAGTGTTGTGGATAAGGTGGTGGGTTTCCAGAGTCGAAGCTGGGTTGACTATGGTGAACATCTGGGGCTGATGTCAGGCCCCGAAGGAAACCAAGATGATGGGCTGTGCTGGTTTATACTGTCCTCTTTCCCAAAAGTTTGGCTTCTATTCCTGACCCAGAAGCACCCAGAGGCCAAGCAGGACACTGCTGTCTGTGTGGTCTGGCCTGGGCTGTCTGGGCCTGAGTGGACTCGGCCTCCCCCACACTCCCAGAGCAGGGGAAGCAGAGTGGAGGCAGCCTCACCCGGATGTTGTTGAGGTTGACCTCTTCAAGTTTCGGGTCGTTGTTCTTTATCCTCTCCAGGGTTTCCTCCACGTCCGTGGCATTTGGCTCTTCGTCGGGCACAGGCTTGTACTGTGTAGGTTTGATCACACCTAGAGTGACCAACAACAGGGAGATGGCTCAGAGAGACGGGCGTCACTTTCCCGCGACACCAGGACCTCAGAAGGAAGTGGCGGTGGAGCCCGGGGACGTGGAAGCCTGGGCCTCTCGGGGGTTACAAGGGGGGGGGGCCGGAGGAGGATGGTGACGGATGGGGCCAGGAGTCTGGGCCCCGCTTGGACAATGCCTCTGCCGACCTGCAAGAACTAGGGGAATTCACTAAACTGTCTGAAGCTGGGAGTCCTCACGGTAGAGTGGGAACAGTCGTTCTACCCAGTGGGTTCCCGTGAGGATAAAATGAAGACTGGATGCGAAAGAAATGTGTAGGCCTTCCAGAGGAAAGGGTAATTGTGCTTTGGGCGCCTTCATTTCTCTTTGGGGCCAAATTGCCAGCTTGGAACAATGCAGTGGAGCAATTCAGACAATGCAGTGTCGGCACAGGAAGGGACAAGGAGATTGTGGAGCAGGAGAGGCACCCAGACACAGACCCATGTGGATACATGGACATTTATGACCCGGGTGGAGCCCCAAACCAGGGGTGAAAGGACGGACTTTGCAAAGAGTGGCTCTGGGACAATGGAATACTGACATAAGAAAATGAAAGCTTGCTCTCATTTCACACCGCACACAAACATGAACGCCAGGAGGATTAAGAAGTGGAGTATAAGAAGTAAATCTCTAAAACTTACAGAGGAAAATAAAGGAGGATGTTCTGATAATATTGGGATGGGGAAGGCCTTTGTAATCAAGCCACAAGGATCCCAGGAGGGTAAAAAGACGAGGTGGGCAATCTAAGCTAGTAGAATTTGAAATCTTCTGCAATGAGAGCGCAGAGAGTGGGAGGAGGTAGCAAGACTCGGGAGGATCCCTCACCTCCGAGACGCCCGCGCGGTGGGGCGGGAGCGGGGCCGTACTCACTGTTGAGTCCCTCCTTGTTCACGATGGAGCTGCTGCCCAAGGCCTGGTAGTACTGCTGGTTGCTCATGAGCGTGTGCATGCCGAGGATAGCTGCGGGGACACAAGGGCCCGAGGCGCGCCTCTCAGACAGACGGCCTCCCAGGCACAGGCATTCCACGCCCCAGGAAGTGTAGCTCCCAGAAACGGCAAGAAACACTTTGGTCTTTATTCCTGCTGCTACTGATGTTACTGTCCAATCTCTATCCCCAGCCTAGGTGTCTCCGGTCCCTGGCCTCAGATTCCTAGGTGTCCTCCTGACATGTCCAACCCAACTTGGCCAAAACAGAACTCCTCCTTCTCATCTTCTCATCCTGCCTGTGCCCCGGGGTAGAACCTCAGTCACATGGCACCCTTCCCCCCAAATCCTCACCCTCCCGCACAGGATCTCTCGTTTGTCCCATCTCCCACCCCATCACCTCGGTCCTGGTCACGGCCCTATCAGTTCTCACCAGTGAATTCCAGCTGCGGAATCACTGGGATGCTGGCTTCAGTCTCTTCCGACCCTCCCCCAGCGGCATTCAGCACAAAGCAGCCAGAAAGATCTCTCTGGACATGCAAACCTGACCGTATCCCTCTCCTGACCAGTCATTCTTTCATCCATTCATTTGTTCGGCATCTACTGAAACCCAGCATCTTCTGTCCAGCTCCGGCGTGGGCTGGGGTGGGGGCGGGGATGGTGAGGACTAAGAGAGACGGGGCCTCTGCCATGCAGCCTACAGTCTGCCGGGAACTAGAGAGTAAGCGAGTACCCACACAACTGAAAACGTAAGTGCAGGGTGTGCCCAGTGTCGTCAAGAAAAAGTCCAAGGTGCTCAGGAAGAAGAGGACAGAGGGATGGGAGCGATGAGATGGTGGCCAAGTTGAAAAAAAGAAGGTAGAATATGTTGGACAGAGGGATGGTGGGTAGGAAGCCACAGGCCAGGGAGAGAGGGAGAAACTGAAGATGGACAGAGGGGAAGCTGGACCCGTGGCAGAGGGCAACGTGGCCTCACCAGCTGCTGCGGTGGGGCTGGAGAGCACGCTCAACAGCAGTGAGCCTCAGTCACCGCGCATCCGAATCCCTGGGAATCTTTTGAGACTCCTGATGCCCAGACTCCCCCAGACCAAGGAAACCACAATCCCCAGGGCTGGGGGCAAGCATCTGCCTTTTTAAAAGCTCCCCACGCTAACACAGCATTGTAAATCAATCAAAACTATATTCCAAGAAAAATTTTAAAAGCTCTCCAAGTGGTTTCAGTGGGCAGCCAAGGTTGAGAAGACTGCCTGAATCTTTACAATGCTTTGGAGTAGATTTGATTCAAATAGGCCAGGTCACACCTTCTAGGGCCTTCCAGGTCGAGATAAGAAGTTCAGGTATCTTTTTCTAGGTGTGGCCTGAGCAGGAAGTGAGATGGTCTGACTCAGGTTCCTGTCACTCAGGCTGAGTGCGGAGCACTCACCAGAGAGGAGAGACAAGCTTGCGGGACTGCGAGGCTGGTGCAGTGCTCACTTGGGAGGACGATGCCTTGTGACCCCAAGGCCTGGCTTCACCCATCCTCCCTGGGCTGGCCCTGCTTCAGTAGCCCTGTCCCTCGCCCAGGCCCTTTCTGCTCCGGCAACACCAGTGCTCAGCGGCTGCTCCTGCTTCTGCCAACGCCACCCATTCGCTGGCGATCCTCTTTCCATCTACACCCCCCACAGCTGAAATGCAGCCCCACCCCCACCGGAGTGTTTTGAGATTTAGCAAATAAAATGACAGGATACTCAGTTAAGCGGTAATTTCAGATAAACAATGAATAATGTTCTGATATGAGCGCGCCCCGTTCAGCATTTGAGAAGTTTTTCTGTAGGAAACTTATTGTTTAATCTGAAATTCAAATCCAACTGAACATGTTATAGTATCTAACAACTCTACTCCCATACTTTGAGTCTGGAATCACGCTTCCTCCCCAGGAGCCCCCCGGATTCCGCCTCCCTCTGGCTCTCTCACAGCGCCCGGTGTCCCTCTAGAGTCAGCGCAGTGTTAGAGCTGTCTGGGCGTGCCTCCCGACTGGCCTGTGGGCTTCCAGAGGTCAGGGGAGAGTATTCTCTGTCCTGGACCTCTTTCAGAAGATGATATTTGGTAACCATTTGTTCATGAAAAAAAAAACCAAAACCTCCGCTGGCCATTTCATTACATGCGATTTCTAGTTAGAGAGACAACACGGGAACCTTCAGCGAAGAGTCAGGAGACCCAAGTTCCAGTCCTGACTCTGCCTCTGATGCTGCTGTGTCCTTGGATAAGTCCACTCCCCTCTCTGGGCTTCAGCTTCCTCCGTACAGTGAGGGGTAAGACTAGACCACTGGTTCTCAATCATGGCTACACATACAAATGACCCAGGAACTTTACAGCAATACCAGTGGTCCTCCTGGACAAACTGATCTAATCTCTGGAAATGTATTTTTAATCTCCTTGGACGATTTCTGATGCTCAGTGGGAGCTAAGAACCACAAGACAAGATGATCTGAAAGTCCCTTCTGTTTCTCACATTCTAAGAGTCTTCTCTGCTAAAATTAGACCTGCCTGCTCATCGTTAAGAACTGGTAAGGAGAGAGGCTTCTGCACGGCTTTGAGCTCTTTGGGCCTTAATTTAGGCTGCATCTCCGTGGGCAGAGGGAGCTGAGGCTTGAGTCAGCAGCAGGTGAATCAGATCACCTGGAGTCACCTTCTGGGGTGGGCTCTTCCAGCCCCCACTCAGCCAGCGGCTCTGATGGTGGTTCTGGGCTGCTGCTGGGTTTGCTGGGAATCAGAGGAAAGATGTAACCTCAGATGGCTTCTCCTGCTTAGAGTGTATAGAGTGGTGGGAAAATGGGAAATGCATTTTGTGCTTGAATGATAGCTTTTCGTAATGGTCCAGAAAGAGGGGGCCAAGGCAGGAAGGTTAGGAGGAAGTGCCAGGAGGCAGAGGAATTAGACCTGGCCTCTGGCCTGAGCCTTGGTGCTAACTTACCGAGTAACTTTGTCCAGACCACGTCCACTTTTTGCGCCTCAGTGTCTTCACCTCTAAAATGGATCACGTTTGAGGGACGATCTCTTACCTTCTCATGGGCCTTAATAGCCACATGACAATTTCTCACTATCTCATGTGTTTGATTTACGAGCAGCATCCAGGACAGGTACTGTCAACCCCCATTTTCCTAGCAGGCTCAAGAGGGTAATGGTTGGTCAAAGACCATTTGGTGAAGACCCTCCTGGCTTCTAAGTTAATGTCCTCACCCACACCTCCACATACTAGGTCACCAACTGGTCTAAAGTTCTAAAATTTCCCCTCGACCTCAGAATTCTAAAGACAGACGACATATATTCTAGCAGGTAATGTATATCAATAGCAGTCAGAAGAAGAAATAAAACAACCTTGCAATTCAGAGGAGATTAAAGTTCTAAGAAGGTGAGAGGGAGGAGGACTGGAGCGGGAGGGGCCAGGTAAAATCTCCAGCACGGAGCAGGCTGCCCTTGGCTCCGAAGCCGGGATTTCCTTCTCCCGACCTGAGGACCAAACCATGACGTTCTCCTTGCTTGGCTTTGCACACCCCATGTCACCAGGAGTGAGTGACAGAGAAAAACAGCACATCAACATTGCCTGCTGCTTCATTCTTTGTAGATACTGGCAGGGCTGGATTTAGCACAGGGGAATGTGATTTCTTACAAAAAAAAAAGTCTAGATCTTCCTCAAAACTCAAAAAGGCCTATTTTTGAACTCTGAAAAAGAACATCAAGTTCTCTTTGCTCACTCTGCCTTGGCAGGGTTCACTCCGTTGGTAATTTGACTTAGGACAGAGAGACAGCGGCACACATCCTTGGCTCCTCAAGCTGCCAAGTGCTCGGGCTGACTCGGGCAGATGGCCGGAACGTATTTCCTGCATCCTGGGAGCAGGTGAGAGAAGCTGGCTCCAGCCCAGGACCTCAGAGCAGCTGAACCAGCTACTCCTGAATAAGCCACACCCTGACCCTTGTTTATCGGAGGAGAAGAGATGCCTAGGGACACCAAAGTGCAGTAGAAGCTGGGTGGTCTGATTAAGACCGCCTCTGATCGTCACAGGAGCTGGGGTACCAACCGCCCTGGGGTGGCCTGGGGGCTCTGAAAGGTGAGTCTCCCTATCCTCAATTCCTTCCTGGGTCCTGCCCTGCCTGAAAGCTCCCCAAAGGTGAGTCAAGGTCATGCCCCTGACTGGGGAGGGGAGGCAGTGACCATGCACTTGCTTGCAGCTGACTCCCAGTGGCCTCGGAGCTACAACCCAAGGCCGCATGCCAAGGAGTTAGCCTGGTCGGGGGCCAGTACATTGCTCATCACCTATGATGACACTGCATGTGGATATTTGTATGTCTCTGTGCTGTCCTCTTCATCACGTCCTGCGGCCCCCCAGGTCCGGGATTGGATCTGATTCATCCCAGCAGTGTACGCTGACTCGTGAGTGAATGCACAAACGAGAAAACACACGAGTGAGTGAGAATTCACTCTGGCTCATGTGACACAGCTCCTGGGTGTCCCCTACACGTTCCCATCTCAGCCAGGCAGCAGGCCTGCCGCACGTGCACCTGCAGAGCAGGTGGGGCTCAGCCCCAGCTCAGGGCCGCTTTCCCACTGGGCCCCATCTCCTGGCCTAGCTCACCTCTGCTCTTCCTCCTCTCGGCCCAGCTTCGGTCCCCACCTGGTCTTACGGCCCCACCGCCTGACGAGCCCCCTCCTGCACTCAGCCCTTTCTTTCTCCCTGCAACACTTGCTCCCACCTGTCCCTGCATGCTGGCCTCGGGGCTTATTTAACCTCAGCTCCCCACGGGCAGGCGCCAGGCTGCTTTCTTCCGGTTAGTCCAGCGCAATTGGAAGCTTAGTTAACAGAAATGCTCTGCCCGCGAGTCGAGTCCCAGGGAGCAGAGAGGAGCTGCAGACCCTGTGCCCAGCACGCCCTCCTCTTCGTTCCCTAGAGCATCATCCACTCGGGGCTCCAGCTCCCGCCGGCAACACCCCCACACACTCCAACAAGATGTCCCCCCTCCAGCGACTCCATCTCTTAAATCGACTCCAGGCTGGGCAGCTCTGCTCGGTCCTTGCAGGCACCCAGCTCTGTTTTCTGGAGCCTCAGGCCAAAGCCTGCACTCATCATCTCAGCCTCTGTCCTCTGATCCAGCTCTAGGAGGAGCTGGTCTTTCAGAAGCACATCTCAGACACAGGCCACCTTGGCCCTTGGCCTCACCTGGGGCCTGTCCCCTCCATCCCCGCATCCTCCCAACACTACCACCTCTCTGCCCAAACCCCTGCTTTCATCTGGCCTCTCCCAACACTGCCCAGCCCAGGCCTCAATGCTTCAGCGTGACATCTAGAGCCTTTCCTAATTCCTATCCTCGCCCCGGCCAACTCTGAGATTCAACCATGCACCGCCTCCCTACTCTGTGTCCACTCCGCTACTCTGAGGGAGGCTTTATCCAGGGTGGACTGGGTGGTGATGCTGTGAGCAGACCCTAGAACCAAGCTGCCGGAGTTCAAACCCGTGGGCAAGGATAACCTCACTATGCCAACTTTCTCTCTCTGTAACATGGGGAGTCCAATAAAACTCACTTCATAGGATCGCTGTGGTCAATAAATGCAGCAAGGTGTGGAAAGCATCGCCCACAGCAGTGAGGACATAGTTGGTGGTCAACAAGTGTTCCACGCCTTCTTCCACGGCCACTGTTCAAGCAGCTGACTACAACAATAGGCGTCCAAGGCTAGCCAGTGAACCCTGGTGGTGTCCTCCAGCTCCCCCTCTCCTTTCCGGGCATTGGAAGTGTATGGTGTCATGAACAGATACTAGTAATTAGCCATGCCAACAAAAGCAAGGAGGAATAGTTTCAAGAAATCAAGACAGACACTTAGCATGATATTGCAGTTCTATTTTGGCATAGGGACTGGCGGTTCTGATGGTGGAGTCATTTGATAATCCCTCTGAGCTGCCTAGTGAGGAGCGTGACGTCACGAGGGGGATCGGAGAAGGAGCAGGACAAACAGTCGCCGGGGTGAGCCGGAGTGCAGACGCTGGGTCCACAGCTGTGCCCCCACCCCTGCCCAGGTGCACAGATGAACCGGAACGCACGCAAACTCTGAGCCGGAAAGGCAGTTGGGTCCCAATACCGGAGCCTCACGTGGGATCTCATGGGACATGTGTGGGTTCTGATGAGCACAGCAGTTGATATCCTGACCTAAGTGCTGCATTTCCGGGGTCACACCCTCACTGCTGTGTATCTCACAGCGAAAGTGGACACCTTTCCCTCTCAACCCTGACACCCTTCAAGCCACAGCCCTTTGTCCTTTCCCAAATGTCCCGCCTCCCCAGGAAAGGCTATCTGGGTTGAGGGTCTACACATTGGCTCCCCTTGTTCACTCTTGCAGGTTGCTGCAAACTGGCTCTGGCTCCCCTCCCTCCTCTCCCCAAAAAATGTCATCATATTGGTCCACAACACGCACAAAATGCTGGAGGATGCAAAAAGCATAAGACACTGCAGCCAGCTGAGTCCTCTGGCAACGGCAGCCTCACTGGCCTCTGGCCTCGCCTCTGAGTCTCCC